>NC_136266.1:72964239-73009589 GCF_964187855.1 Myxine glutinosa | reverse complement strand
AGGGAAATTAACATGAGGGGTATCTACGTGAGAGGAAATTAACATGAGGAGTATCAACATGAAGGGAAATTAACATGAGGGGTATCAACATGAGGGGAAATTAACATGAGGAGTATCTACATGAGGGGAATTAACATGAGGAGTATCAACATGAGGGGAAATTAACATGAGGAGTATCTACATGAGGGAAATTAACATGAGGGGTATCTACGTGAGAGGAAATTAACATGAGGGGTATCAACATGAAGGGAAATTAACATGAGGAGTATCAACATGAGGGGAAATTAACATGAGGAGTATCTACATGAGGGGAAATTAACATGAGGAGTATCAACATGAAGGGAAATTAACATGAGGAGTATCTACATGAGGGGAAATTAACATAAGGAGTATCAACATGAAGGGAAATTAACATGAGGAGTATCAACATGAGGGGAAATTAACATGAGGAGTATCTACATGAGGGGAAATTAACATGAGGGGTATCAACATGAAGGGAAATTAACATGAGGAGTATCAACATGAGGGGAAATTAACATGAGGGGTATCTACATGAGGGGAAATTAACATGAGGGGAAACTAACATGAGGGGTATCTACATGAGGGGAAATTAACATGAGGGGAAACTAACATGAGGGGTATCTACATGAGGGGAAATTAACATAAGGAGTATCTACATGAGGGGAAATTAACATGAGGGGAAACTAACATGAGGGGTATCTACATGAGGGGAAATTAACATGAGGGGAAACTAACATGAGGGGTATCTACATGAGGGGAAATTAACATGAGAAGTATCAACATGAAGGGAAATTAACATGAAGAGTATCAACATGAAGGGAAATTAACATGAGGGGTATCTACATGAAGGGAAATTAACATGAGTATCTACATGAAGGGAAATTAACATGAGTATCTACATGAAGGGAAATTAACATGAGGGGTATCTACATGAAGGGAAATTAACATGAGGGGTATCTACATGAAGGGAAATTAACATGAGGGGTATCAACATGAGGGGAAATTAACATGAGGGGTATCTACATGAGGGGAAATTAACATGAGGGGAAACTAACATGAGGGGTATCTACATGAGGGGAAATTAACATGAGGAGTATCTACATGAGGGGAAATTAACATGAGGGGAAACTAACATGAGGGGTATCTACATGAGGGGAAATTAACATGAGGGGTATCAACATGAGGGAAAATTAACATGAGGGGTATCTACATGAGGGAAAATTAACATGAAGAGTATCTACATGAGGGGAAATTAACATGAGAAGTATCAACATGAAGGGAAATTAACATGAAGAGTATCAACATGAAGGGAAATTAACATGAGGGGTATCTACATGAAGGGAAATTAACATGAGTATCTACATGAAGGGAAATTAACATGAGTATCTACATGAAGGGAAATTAACATGAGGGGTATCTATATGAAGGGAAATTAACATGAGGGGTATCTACATGAAGGGAAATTAACATGAGGGGTATCAACATGAAGGGAAATTAACATGAGGAGTATCTACATGAGGGGAAATTAACATGAGTATCTACATGAAGGGAAATTAACATGAGTATCTACATGAAGGGAAATTAACATGAGGGGTATCTATATGAAGGGAAATTAACATGAGGGGTATCTACATGAAGGGAAATTAACATGAGGGGTATCAACATGAAGGGAAATTAACATGAGGAGTATCTACATGAGGGGAAATTAACATGAGTATCTACATGAAGGGAAATTAACATGAGGGGTATCAACATGAAGGGAAATTAACATGAGGAGTATCAACATGAGGGGAAATTAACATGAGGGGTATCTACATGAGGGGAAATTAACATGAGGGGTATCAACATGAAGGGAAATTAACATGAGGAGTATCAACATGAAGGGAAATTAACATGAGGGGTATCAACATGAAGGGAAATTAACATGAGGGGTATCAACATGAAGGGAAATTAACATGAGTATCTACATGAAGGGAAATTAACATGAGGAGTATCAACATGAAGGGAAATTAACATGAGTATCTACATGAAGGGAAATTAACATGAGGGGTATCTATATGAAGGGAAATTAACATGAGGGGTATCTACATGAAGGGAAATTAACATGAGTATCTACATGAGGGGAAATTAACATGAAGAGTATCAACATGAAGGGAAATTAACATGAGGGGTATCTATATGAAGGGAAATTAACATGAGGAGTATCAACATGAAGGGAAATTAACATGAGGAGTATCAACATGAAGGGAAATTAACATGAGGGGTATCTACATGAGGGGAAATTAACATGAGGAGTATCTACATGAGGGGAAATTAACATGAGGAGTATCTACATGAGGGAAAATTAACATGAGGAGTATCTACATGAAGGGAAATTAACATGAGTATCTACATGAGGGGAAATTAACATGAGGGGTATCTACATGAAGGGAAATTAACATGAGGGGTATCAACATGAAGGGAAATTAACATGAGGAGTATCAACATGAGGGGAAATTAACATGAGGGGTATCAACATGAAGGGAAATTAACATGAGGAGTATCAACATGAAGGGAAATTAACATGAGGAGTATCAACATGAAGAGAAATTAACATGAGGGGTATCAACATGAAGGGAAATTAACATGAGGAGTATCAACATGAAGAGAAATTAACATGAGGGGTATCAACATGAAGGGAAATTAACATGAGGAGTATCTACATGAGGGGAAATTAACATGAGGGGTATCTACATGAGGGGAAATTAACATGAGGAGTATCTACATGAGGGAAAATTAACATGAGGAGTATCTACATGAGGGGAAATTAACATGAGGAGTATCTACATGAGGGAAAATTAACATGAGGAGTATCTACATGAAGGGAAATTAACATGAGTATCTACATGAGGGGAAATTAACATGAGGGGTATCTACATGAAGGGAAATTAACATGAGGGGTATCAACATGAAGGGAAATTAACATGAGGAGTATCAACATGAGGGGAAATTAACATGAGGGGTATCAACATGAAGGGAAATTAACATGAGGAGTATCTACATGAAGAGAAATTAACATGAGGGGTATCAACATGAAGAGAAATTAACATGAGGGGTATCAACATGAAGGGAAATTAACATGAGGAGTATCTACATGAGGGGAAATTAACATGAGGAGTATCTACATGAAGAGAAATTAACATGAGGAGTATCTACATGAGGGGAAATTAACATGAGGAGTATCTACATGAGGGGAAATTAACATGAGGAGTATCTACATGAGGGGAAATTAACATGAGGAGTATCTACATGAGGGGAAATTAACATGAGGAGTATCTACATGAGGGGAAATTAACATGAGGAGTATCAACATGAAGGGAAATTAACATGAGGGGTATCTACATGAGGGGAAATTAACATGAGGAGTATCTACATGAGGGGAAATTAACATGAGGGGAAACTAACATGAGGGGTATCTACATGAGGGGAAATTAACATGAGGAGTATCTACATGAGGGGAAATTAACATGAGGGGAAACTAACATGAGGGGTATCTACATGAGGGGAAATTAACATGAGGGGTATCTACATGAGGGGAAATTAACATGAGGAGTATCTACATGAGGGAAAATTAACATGAGGAGTATCTACATGAGGGGAAATTAACATGAGGAGTATCTACATGAGGGAAAATTAACATGAGGAGTATCTACATGAGGGGAAATTAACATGAGAAGTATCAACATGAAGGGAAATTAACATGAAGAGTATCAACATGAAGGGAAATTAACATGAGGGGTATCTATATGAAGGGAAATTAACATGAGGGGTATCTACATGAAGGGAAATTAACATGAGTATCTACATGAGGGGAAATTAACATGAGGGGTATCTACATGAAGGGAAATTAACATGAGGGGTATCAACATGAAGGGAAATTAACATGAGGAGTATCAACATGAGGGGAAATTAACATGAGGGGTATCAACATGAAGGGAAATTAACATGAGGAGTATCAACATGAAGGGAAATTAACATGAGGAGTATCAACATGAAGGGAAATTAACATGAGGAGTATCTACATGAGGGGAAATTAACATGAGGGGTATCTACATGAGGGGAAATTAACATGAGGGGTATCTACATGAAGGGAAATTAACATGAGGGGTATCTACATGAGGGGAAATTAACATGAGGGGTATCAACATGAAGAGAAATTAACATGAGGGGTATCAACATGAAGGGAAATTAACATGAGGAGTATCTACATGAGGGGAAATTAACATGAGGGGAAACTAACATGAGGGGTATCTACATGAAGAGAAATTAACATGAGGAGTATCTACATGAGGGGAAATTAACATGAGGAGTATCTACATGAGGGGAAATTAACATGAGGAGTATCTACATGAGGGGAAATTAACATAAGGAGTATCTACATGAGGGGAAATTAACATGAGGAGTATATACATGAGGGGAAATTAACATGAGGAGTATCTACATGAGGGGAAATTAACATGAGGAGTATCAACATGAAGGGAAATTAACATGAGGGGTATCTACATGAGGGGAAATTAACATGAGGAGTATCTACATGAGGGGAAATTAACATAAGGAGTATCTACATGAGGGGAAATTAACATGAGGGGTATCTACATGAGGGGAAATTAACATAAGGAGTATCTACATGAGGGGAAATTAACATGAGGGGAAACTAACATGAGGGGTATCTACATGAGGGGAAATTAACATGAGGAGTATCTACATGAGGGGAAATTAACATGAGGGGAAACTAACATGAGGGGTATCTACATGAGGGGAAATTAACATGAGGGGTATCTACATGAGGGGAAATTAACATGAGGGGTATCTACATGAGGGAAAATTAACATGAGGAGTATCTACATGAGGGGAAATTAACATGAGGGGAAACTAACATGAGGGGTATCAACATGAGGGAAAATTAACATGAGGGGTATCTACATGAGGGGAAATTAACATGAGGGGTATCTACATGAGGGAAAATTAACATGAGGAGTATCTACATGAGGGGAAATTAACATGAGAAGTATCAACATGAAGGGAAATTAACATGAAGAGTATCAACATGAAGGGAAATTAACATGAGGGGTATCTATATGAAGGGAAATTAACATGAGGGGAAACTAACATGAGGGGTATCTACATGAGGGGAAATTAACATGAGGGGTATCAACATGAGGGAAAATTAACATGAGGGGTATCTACATGAGGGGAAATTAACATGAGGGGTATCTACATGAGGGAAAATTAACATGAGGAGTATCTACATGAGGGGAAATTAACATGAGAAGTATCAACATGAAGGGAAATTAACATGAAGAGTATCAACATGAAGGGAAATTAACATGAGGGGTATCTACATGAAGGGAAATTAACATGAGTATCTACATGAGGGGAAATTAACATGAGGGGTATCTACATGAAGGGAAATTAACATGAGGGGTATCAACATGAAGGGAAATTAACATGAGGAGTATCAACATGAGGGGAAATTAACATGAGGGGTATCTACATGAGGGGAAATTAACATGAGGGGTATCTACATGAGGGGAAATTAACATGAGGGGTATCTACATGAGGGGAAATTAACATGAGGGGTATCAACATGAAGGGAAATTAACATGAGGGGTATCTACATGAGGGGAAATTAACATGAGGGGTATCTACATGAGGGGAAATTAACATGAGGGGTATCAACATGAAGGGAAATTAACATGAGGGGTATCTACATGAGGGGAAATTAACATGAGGGGTATCAGCATGAAGGGAAATTAACATGAGGAGTATCTACATGAGGGGAAATTAACATGAGGGGTATCTACATGAGGGGAAATTAACATGAGGGGTATCAACATGAAGGGAAATTAACATGAGGGGTATCTACATGAGGGGAAATTAACATGAGGGGTATCAACATGAAGGGAAATTAACATGAGGAGTATCAACATGAAGGGAAATTAACATGAGGAGTATCAACATGAAGGGAAATTAACATGAGGAGTATCAACATGAAGGGAAATTAACATGAGGGGTATCTACATGAGGGGAAATTAACATGAGGGGTATCTACATGAGGGGAAATTAACATGAGGGGTATCAACATGAAGGGAAATTAACATGAGGGGAAATTAACATGAGGGGTATCTACATGAGGGGAAATTAACATGAGGGGTATCAACATGAAGGGAAATTAACATGAGGGGTATCTACATGAGGGGAAATTAACATGAGGGGTATCAACATGAAGGGAAATTAACATGAGGAGTATCTACATGAGGGGAAATTAACATGAGGGGTATCAACATGAAGGGAAATTAACATGAGGGGTATCTACATGAGGGGAAATTAACATGAGGGGTATCAACATGAAGGGAAATTAACATGAGGAGTATCAACATGAAGGGAAATTAACATGAGGAGTATCAACATGAAGGGAAATTAACATGAGGAGTATCAACATGAAGGGTAATTAACATGAGGGGTATCTACATGAGGGGAAATTAACATGAGGGGTATCTACATGAGGGGAAATTAACATGAGGGGTATCAACATGAAGGGAAATTAACATGAGGGGTATCAACATGAAGGGAAATTAACATGAGGAGTATCAACATGAAGAGAAATTAACATGAGGGGTATCAACATGAAGGGAAATTAACATGAGGAGTATCAACATGAAGGGAAATTAACATGAGGAGTATCAACATGAAGGGAAATTAACATGAGGAGTATCTACATGAGGGGAAATTAACATGAGGGGTATCAACATGAAGGGAAATTAACATGAGGAGTATCTACATGAGGGGAAATTAACATGAGGGGTATCTACATGAGGGGAAATTAACATGAGGGGTATCTACATGAAGGGAAATTAACATGAGGAGTAT
Organism: Myxine glutinosa; assembly: GCF_964187855.1. Lineage (NCBI taxonomy): Eukaryota > Metazoa > Chordata > Myxini > Myxiniformes > Myxinidae > Myxine > Myxine glutinosa. The sequence goes on along the minus strand of NC_136266.1, from coordinate 73,002,659 downwards.
CAACATGAAGGGAAATTAACATGAGGAGTATCTACATGAGGGGAAATTAACATGAGGGGTATCAACATGAAGGGAAATTAACATGAGGAGTATCTACATGAGGGGAAATTAACATGAGGGGTATCTACATGAGGGGAAATTAACATGAGGGGTATCTACATGAAGGGAAATTAACATGAGGGGTATCAACATGAAGGGAAATTAACATGATGAGTATCAACATGAAGAGAAATTAACATGAGGAGTATCTACATGAGGGGAAATTAACATGAGGGGTATCTACATGAGGGGAAATTAATATGAGGGGTATCTACATGAGGGGAAATTAACATGAGGGGTATCTACATGAGGGGAAATTAACATGAGGGGTATCTACATGAGGGAAAATTAACATGAGGGGTATCTACATGAAGGGAAATTAACATGAGGGGTATCAACATGAAGGGAAATTAACATGATGAGTATCAACATGAAGAGAAATTAACATGAGGGGTATCTACATGAGGGGAAATTAACATGAGGAGTATCAACATGAAGAGAAATGAACATGAGGGGTATCAACATGAAGAGAAATTAACATGAGGGGTATCAACATGAAGGGAAATTAACATGATGAGTATCAACATGAAGGGAAATGAACATGAGGGGTATCTACATGAGGGGAAATTAACATGAGGAGTATCAACATGAAGAGAAATGAACATGAGGGGTATCAACATGAAGAGAAATTAACATGAGGGGTATCAACATGAAGGGAAATTAACATGAGGAGTATCTACATGAGGGGAAATTAACATGAGGAGTATCTACATGAAGAGAAATTAACATGAGGAGTATCTACATGAGGGGAAATTAACATGAGGAGTATCTACATGAGGGGAAATTAACATGAGGAGTATCTACATGAGGGGAAATTAACATGAGGAGTATCTACATGAGGGGAAATTAACATGAGGAGTATGTACATGGGGGAAATTAACATGAGGACTGAGGAGTATGTACATGAGGGGAAATTAACATGAGGAGTGTGTACATGGGGGAAATTAACATGATGAGTATCTACATGAAGAGAAATTAACATGAGGAGTATCTACATGAGGGGAAATTAACATGAGGAGTATGTACATGAGGGGAAATTAACATGAGGGGTATCTACATGAGGGGAAATTAACATGAGGAGTATCAACATGAAGAGAAATTAACATGAGGAGTATCTACATGAGGGGAAATTAACATGAGGAGTATGTACATGAGGGGAAATTAACATGAGGAGTATCTACATGAGGGGAAATTAACATGAGGAGTATGTACATGAGGGGAAATTAACATGAGGGGTATCTACATGAGGGGAAATTAACATGAGGAGTATGTACATGAGGGGAAATTAACATGAGGGGTATCAACATGAAGGGAAATTAACATGAGGAGTATCTACATGAAGAGAAATTAACATGAGGGGTATCTACATGAGGGGAAATTAACATGAGGAGTATGTACATGAGGGGAAATTAACATGAGGGGTATCTACATGAGGGGAAATTAACATGAGGAGTATGTACATGAGGGGAAATTAACATGAGGGGTATCAACATGAAGGGAAATTAACATGAGGAGTATGTACATGAGGGGAAATTAACATGAGGGGTATCAACATGAAGGGAAATTAACATGAGGAGTATCTACATGAAGAGAAATTAACATGAGGGGTATCTACATGAAGAGAAATTCACATGAGGGGTATCTACATGAAGAGAAATTAACATGAGGGGTATCAACATGAAGGGAAATTAACATGAGGAGTATCTACATGAGGGGAAATTAACATGAGGGGTATCTACATGAGGGGAAATTAACATGAGGGGTATCTACATGAGGGGAAATTAACATGAGGAGTATCTACATGAGGGGAAATTAACATGAGGGGTATCTACATGAGGGGAAATTAACATGAGGAGTATCTACATGAGGGGAAATTAACATGAGGGGTATCTACATGAGGGGAAATTAACATGAGGAGTATCTACATGAGGGGAAATTAACATGAGGAGTATCTACATGAGGGGAAATTAACATGAGGGGTATCTACATGAGGGGAAATTAACATGAGGGGTAGCTACATGAGGGGAAATTAACATGAGGGGTATCTACATGAGGGGAAATTAACATGAGGAGTATCAACATGAGGGGAAATTAACATGAGTATCTACATGAAGAGAAATTAACATGAGGATTATCTACATGAAGGGAAATTAACATGAGGGGTATCAACATGAAGGGAAATTAACATGAGGAGTATCTACATGAAGATAAATTAACATGAGGGGTATCAACATGAAGGGAAATTAACATGAGGAGTATCTACATGAAGGGAAATTAACATGAGGGGTATCAACATGAAGGGAAATTAACATGAGGAGTATCTACATGAAGATAAATTAACATGAGGGGTATCAACATGAAGGGAAATTAACATGAGGAGTATCTACATGAAGGGAAATTAACATGATGAGTATCTACATGAAGGGAAATTAACATGAGGAGTATCTACATGAGGGGAAATTAACATGAGGAGTATCTACATGAGGGGAAATTAACATGAGGAGTATCTACATGAAGGGAAATTAACATGATGAGTATCAACATGAAGAGAAATTAACATGAGGAGTATCTACATGAAGAGAAATTAACATGAGGGGTATCTACATGAGGGGAAATTAACATGAGGGGAAATTAACATGAGGGGTATCAACATGAGGGGAAATTAACATGATGAGTATCAACATGAAGAGAAATTAACATGAGGGGTATCAACATGAAGGGAAATTAACATGATGAGTATCAACATGAGGGGAAATTAACATGATGAGTATCAACATGAAGGGAAATTAACATGATGAGTATCAACATAAAGAGAAATTAACATGAGGAGTATCAACATGAAGGGAAATTAACATGATGAGTATCAACATGAAGAGAAATTAACATGAGGAGTATCAACATGAAGGGAAATTAACATGATGAGTATCAACATGAAGAGAAATTAACATGAGGAGTATCTACATGAGGGGAAATTAACATGATGAGTATCAACATAAAGAGAAATTAACATGAGGAGTATCAACATGAAGGGAAATTAACATGATGAGTATCAACATGAAGGGAAATTAACATGAGGAGTATCAACATGAAGGGAAATTAACATGAGGAGTATCAACATGAAGGGAAATTAACATGATGAGTATCAACATAAAGAGAAATTAACATGAGGAGTATCAACATGAAGGAAAATTAACATGATGAGTATCAACATGAAGGGAAATTAACATGAGGAGTATCAACATGAAGGGAAATTAACATGATGAGTATCAACATAAAGAGAAATTAACATGAGGAGTATCAACATGAAGGGAAATTAACATGATGAGTATCAACATAAAGAGAAATTAACATGAGGAGTATCAACATGAAGGGAAATTAACATGATGAGTATCAACATAAAGAGAAATTAACATGAGGAGTATCAACATGAAGGGAAATTAACATGATGAGTATCAACATGAAGGGAAATTAACATGAGGAGTATCAACATGAAGAGAAATTAACATGAGGAGTATCAACATGAAGGGAAATTAACATGATGAGTATCAACATGAAGGGAAATTAACATGAGGAGTATCAACATGAAGGGAAATTAACATGATGAGTATCAACATAAAGAGAAATTAACATGAGGAGTATCAACATGAAGGGAAATTAACATGATGAGTATCAACATGAAGGGAAATTAACATGAGGAGTATCAACATGAAGAGAAATTAACATGAGGAGTATCAACATGAAGGGAAATTAACATGATGAGTATCAACATGAAGGGAAATTAACATGATGAGTATCAACATGAAGGGAAATTAACATGAGGAGTATCAACATGAAGGGAAATTAACATGATGAGTATCAACATAAAGAGAAATTAACATGAGGAGTATCAACATGAAGGGAAATTAACATGATGAGTATCAACATGAAGGGAAATTAACATGATGAGTATCAACATGAAGGGAAATTAACATGAGGAGTATCAACATGAAGGGAAATTAACATGATGAGTATCAACATAAAGAGAAATTAACATGAGGAGTATCAACATGAAGGGAAATTAACATGATGAGTATCAACATGAAGGGAAATTAACATGATGAGTATCTACATGAAGGGAAATTAACATGATGAGTATCAACATGAAGAGAAATTAACATGAGGAGTATCTACATGAGGGGAAATTAACATGAGGGGTATCAACATGAAGAGAAATTAACATGAGGAGTATCTACATGAGGGGAAATTAACATGAGGGGTATCTACATGAGGGGAAATTAACATGAGGGGTATCTACATGAAGGGAAATTAACATGAGGGTTATCAACATGAAAGGAAATTAACATGAGGAGTATCTACATGAGGGGAAATTAACATGAGGGGTATCTACATGAGGGGAAATTAACATGAGGGGTATCTACATGAGGGGAAATTAACATGAGGGGTATCTACATGAGGGGAAATTAACATGAGGAGTATCAACATGAAGGGAAATTAACATGAGTATCTACATGAGGGGAAATTAACATGAGGGGTATCTACATGAAGGGAAATTAACACGAGGGGTATCTACATGAGGGGAAATTAACATGAGGGGTATCTACATGAGGGGAAATTAACATGAGGGGTATCTACATGAAGGGAAATTAACATGAGGGGTATCAACATGAAGGGAAATTAACATGAGGGTATCTACATGAGGGGAAATTAACATGAGGAGTATCAACATGAAGGGAAATTAACATGAGGAGTATCAACATGAAGAGAAATTAACATGAGGGGTATCTACATGAGGGGAAATTAACATGAGGAGTATCAACATGAGGGGAAATTAACATGAGGGGTATCTACATGAGGGGAAATTAACATGAGTATCTACATGAAGGGAAATTAACATGAGGAGTATCAACATGAGGGGAAATTAACATGAGGGGTATCTACATGAGGGGAAATTAACATGAGTATCTACATGAGGGGAAATTAACATGATGAGTATCAACATGAAGGGAAATTAACATGAGTATCTACATGAGGGGAAATTAACATGAGGGGTATCTACATGAAGGGAAATTAACATGAGGAGTATCAACATGAAGAGAAATTAACATGAGGGGTATCTACATCAAGGGAAATTAACATGAGGGGTATCTACATGAGGGGAAATTAACATGAGTATCTACATGAGGGGAAATTAACATGATGAGTATCAACATGAAGGGAAATTAACATGAGGGGTATCTACATGAAGGGAAATTAACATGAGGAGTATCTACATGAGGGGAAATTAACATGAGTATCTACATGAGGGGAAATTAACATGATGAGTATCAACATGAAGGGAAATTAACATGAGTATCTACATGAGGGGAAATTAACATGATGAGTATCAACATGAAGGGAAATTAACATGAGTATCTACATGAGGGGAAATTAACATGAGGGGTATCAACATGAAGGGAAATTAACATGAGGAGTATCTACATGAGGGGAAATTAACATGAGGGGTATCAACATGAAGAGAAATTAACATGAGGAGTATCTACATGAGGGGAAATTAACATGAGGGGTATCAACATGAGGGGAAATTAACATGAGGGGTATCAACATGAAGAGAAATTAACATGAGGGGTATCAACATGAGGGGAAATTAACATGAGGAGTATCAACATGAAGGGAAATTAACATGAGTATCTACATGAGGGGAAATTAACATGAGGGGTATCTACATGAAGGGAAATTAACATGAGGAGTATCAACATGAAGAGAAATTAACATGAGGGGTATCTACATCAAGGGAAATTAACATGAGGGGTATCTACATGAGGGGAAATTAACATGAGTATCTACATGAGGGGAAATTAACATGATGAGTATCAACATGAAGGGAAATTAACATGAGGGGTATCTACATGAAGGGAAATTAACATGAGGGGTATCAACATGAGGGGAAATTAACATGAGGGGTATCAACATGAAGAGAAATTAACATGAGGGGTATCAACATGAAGAGAAATTAACATGAGGAGTATCAACATGAAGGGAAATTAACATGAGTATCTACATGAGGGGAAATTAACATGAGGGGTATCAACATGAAGGGAAATTAACATGAGTTTCAACATGAAGAGAAATTAACATGAGGAGTATCAACATGAAGGGAAATTAACATGAGTATCTACATGAGGGGAAATTAACATGAGGGGTATCAACATGAAGGGAAATTAACATGAGTTTCAACATGAAGAGAAATTAACATGAGGAGTATCAACATGAAGGGAAATTAACATGAGTTTCAACATGAAGAGAAATTAACATGAGGAGTATCTACATGAGGGGAAATTAACATGATGAGTATCAACATGAAGGGAAATTAACATGAGTATCTACATGAGGGGAAATTAACATGAGGGGTATCAACATGAAGGGAAATTAACATGAGGAGTATCTACATGAAGGGAAATTAACATGTTGAGTATCAACATGAAGAGAAATTAACATGAGGAGTATCTACATGAGGGGAAATTAACATGAGTATCTACATGAGGGGAAATTAACATGAGGGGTATCAACATGAGGGGAAATTAACATGAGGGGTATCTACATGAAGGGAAATTAACATGAGGAGTATCAACATGAGGAGTATCAACATGAAGAGAAATTAACATGAGGAGTATCTACATGAAGGGAAATTAACATGAGGAGTATCTACATGAGGGGAAATTAACATGAGGGGTATCTACATGAGGGGAAATTAACATGAGGGGTATCTACATGAGGGGAAATTAACATGAGGAGGATCAACATGAAGGGAAATTAACATGAGGAGTATCTACATGAGGGGAAATTAACATGAGGGGTATCAACATGAGGGGAAATTAACATGAGGGGTATCAACATGAAGGGAAATTAACTTGAGCAGTATCAACATGAGGGGAAATTAACATGAGGGGTATCAACATGAAGGGAAATTAACTTGAGCAGTATCAACATGAAGAGAAATTAACATGAGGAGTATCTACATGAGGGGAAATTAACATGAGGGGTATCTACATGAAGGGAAATTAACATGAGGGGTATCAACATGAAGGGAAATTAACATGAGGAGTATCAACATGAGGAGTATCAACATGAAGAGAAATTAACATGAGGAGTATCAACATGAAGGGAAATTAACATGAGGAGTATCAACATGAGGGGAAATTAACATGAGGAGTATATACTGTACATGAGGGGAAATTAACATGAGGAGTATCAACATGAAGGGAAATTAACATGAGGAGTATCAACATGAAGGGAAATTAACATGAAGGGAAATTAACATGAGGGGTATCTACATGAGGGGAAATTAACATGAGGAGGATCAACATGAAGAGAAATTAACATGAGGAGGATCAACATGAAGGGAAATTAACATGAGGGGTATCAACATGAAGGGAAATTAACATGAGGGGTATCAACATGAGGGGAAATTAACATGAGGAGGATCAACATGAAGAGAAATTAACATGAGGGGTATCTACATGAGGGGAAATTAACATGAGGGGTATCTACATGAGGGGAAATTAACATGAGGGGTATCTACATGAGGGGAAATTAACATGAGGGGTATCTACATGAGGGGAAATTAACATGAGGAGTATCAACATGAAGGGAAATTAACATGAGGGGTATCTACATGAGGGGAAATTAACATGAGGGGTATCTACATGAGGGGAAATTAACATGAGGGGTATCTACATGAGGGGAAATTAACATGAGGGGTATCTACATGAGGGGAAATTAACATGAGGAGGATCAACATGAAGGGAAATTAACATGAGGGGTATCTACATGAGGGGAAATTAACATGAGGAGGATCAACATGAAGAGAAATTAACATGAGGGGAAATTAACATGAGGAGTATCTACATGAGGGGAAATTAACATGAGGGGTATCAACATGAAGGGAAATTAACATGAGGAGTATCAACATGAGGAGTATCAACATGAAGAGAAATTAACATGAGGAGTATCAACATGAAGGGAAATTAACATGAGGGGTATCTACATGAGGGGAAATTAACATGAGGGGTATCAACATGAAGGGAAATTAACATGAGGAGTATCAACATGAGGAGTATCAACATGAAGAGAAATTAACATGAGGAGTATCAACATGAAGGGAAATTAACATGAGGGGTATCAACATGAAGGGAAATTAACATGAGGAGTATCAACATGAAGGGAAATTAACATGAGGAGTATCAACATGAAGGGAAATTAACATGAGGAGTATCAACATGAAGGGAAATTAACATGAGGGGTATCTACATGAGGGGAAATTAACATGAGGGGTATCAACATGAAGGGAAATTAACATGAGGGGTATCAACATGAGGAGTATCAACATGAAGAGAAATTAACATGAGGAGTATCAACATGAAGGGAAATTAACATGAGGGGTATCAACATGAAGGGAAATTAACATGAGTATCTACATGAGGGGAAATTAACATGAGGGGTATCTACATGAAGGGAAATTAACATGAGTATCAACATGAAGGGAAATTAACATGAGGGGTATCTACATGAGGGGAAATTAACATGAGGAGTATCAACATGAAGGGAAATTAACATGAGGGGTATCAACATGAAGGGAAATTAACATGAGGAGTATCAACATGAGGAGTATCAACATGAAGAGAAATTAACATGAGGAGTATCAACATGAAGGGAAATTAACATGAGGGGTATCAACATGAAGGGAAATTAACATGAGTATCTACATGAGGGGAAATTAACATGAGGGGTATCTACATGAGGGGAAATTAACATGAGGGGTATCTACATGAGGGGAAATTAACATGAGGGGAAATTAACATGAGGGGTATCTACATGAGGGGAAATTAACATGAGGGGTATCTACATGAGGGGAAATTAACATGAGGGGTATCTACATGAAGAGAAATTAACATGAGGGGTATCTACATGAGGGGAAATTAACATGAGGGGTATCTACATGAAGGGAAATTAACATGAGGGGTATCAACATGAAGGGAAATTAACATGAGGAGTATCAACATGAGCAGTATCAACATGAAGAGAAATTAACATGAGGAGTATCAACATGAAGGGAAATTAACATGAGGAGAATCAACATGAAGGGAAATTAACATGAGGAGTATCAACATGAAGGGAAATTAACATGAGGAGTATCTACATGAGGGGAAATTAACATGAGGAGTATCAACATGAAGGGAAATTAACATGAGGAGTATCTACATGAAGGGAAATTAACATGAGGGGAAATTAACATGAGGAGTATCAACATGAAGGGAAATTAACATGAGGGGTATCTACATGAAGGGAAATTAACACGAGGGGTATCTACATGAGGGGAAATTAACTTGAGGAGTATCTACATGAGGGGAAATTAACATGAGGGGTATCTACATGAAGGGAAATTAACACGAGGGGTATCTACATGAGGGGAAATTAACATGAGGGGTATCTACATGAGGGGAAATTAACATGAGGAGGATCAACATGAAGAGAAATTAACATGAGGGGTTGCAACATGAGGGGAAATTAACATGAGGAGGATCAACATGAAGAGAAATTAACATGAGGAGGATCAACATGAAGGGAAATTAACATGAGGGGAAATTAACATGAGGAGGATCAACATGAAGAGAAATTAACATGAGGAGGATCAACATGAAGGGAAATCAACATGAGGGGAAATTAACATGAGGAGGATCAACATGAAGAGAAACTAACATGAGGGGTATCAACATGAGGGGAAATTAACATGAGGAGTATGTACATGAGGGGAAATTAACATGAGGAGTATCAACATGAAGAGAAATTAACATGAGGAGTATCTACATGAGGGGAAATTAACATGAGGAGTATGTACATGAGGGGAAATTAACATGAAGAGTATCTACATGAGGGGAAATTAACATGAGGCGTATCTTCATGAGGGGAAATTAACATGAGGAGTATCTACATGAGGGAAAATTAAGATGAGGAGTATCTACATGAGGGGAAATTAACATGAGGCGTATCTATATGAGGGGAAATTAACATGAGGAGTATCTACATGAGGGGAAATTAAGATGAGGAGTATGTACATGAGGGGAAATTAACATGAGGAGTATCTGCATGAGGGAAAATTAAGATGAGGAGTATCTACATGAGGGAAAATTAACATGAGGAGTATCTGCATGAGGGAAAATTAAGATGAGGAGTATCTACATGAGGGAAAATTAACATCAGGAGTATCTACATGAGGGAAAATTAACATGAGGAGTATCTACATGAGGGGAAATTAACCTGAGGAGTATGTACATGAGGGGAAATTAACATGAGGAGTATCTACATGAGGGAAAATTAACATGAGGAGTATCTACATGAGGGAAAATTAACATGAGGAGTATCTACATGAGGGAAAATTAACATGAGGAGTATCTACATGAGGGGAAATTAACATGAGGAGTATCTACATGAGGGAAAATTAACATGAGGAGTATCTACATGAGGGAAAATTAACATGAGGAATATCTACATGAGGGAAAATAACATGAGGAGTATCTACATGAGGGATATCTACATACATGAGGGTATCAACATGAGGGATATCGACATACATGAGGGATATCTACATACATGATGGATATCTACATGAGGGATATCTACATACATGAGGGATATCTACATGAGGGATATCTGCATGAGGGATATCTACATACATGAGGAATATCTACATGATGGATATCTACATGAGGGATATCGACATGAGGGATATTTACATGAGGGATATCTACATGAGGGATATCTACATACATGAGGGATGTCTCGTACCAGCGCACCTAGTCTCGTACCAGCGCACCTAGTCACGGCAACGCACAAAATCGCACCTCCTGCCTGCGAACCCTGGCTAAACCACCTGAATTCATCCCCGCTGTTCAAAACAACATCAAGCTCACCCTGTTCAACACCCGGTCCCTCAACAACAAATGCCTCATCCTCAACGACTACATCCTGGATAACAAACTGGACTTTCTCTGTCTCACCGAAACCTGGCAACAACCACTGGACTACTACACGCTCAACCTCACCACACCCAATGGATATTCCTACGTCAATAAACCACGCTCGGAGGGCCGAGGTGGTGGAATTGCCGTTATCCACCGTCAAGACATCAGGACCAGCCTCATCCCCATCGCCTCATCCTCATCCTTTGAACACCTGGCTTTTAAACTCTCTGGTCGCACGCAGTCAGTCATGGCTGTCGTCTACCGCCCTCCCAAACCACACCCATTAATCCTGTCTGACTTCTCCTACTTTCTGACCCAGCTATGTTCCCTCTCCCCCTCAATCCTCCTCCTTGGTGATTTCAATATCCACATGGACTCCACTGACTCCACAATAACCACTGACTTCACTGATTTACTCACCTGCTTTAACCTCACTCAACATGTCGACTTTCCTACGCATATCCGTGGTCACATTTTGGACCTTGTCTGCTCCACTGGATTAATTTTGCACCATCTCTCTGGCTCCGACCTCACCCTCTCTGACCACTTAGCCATCACTATGACCATCAACATCCCCACCCCAACACCAAGACATTATCGCACTATCAACTTCCGTAAGCTAAACGCTCTTTCACCTCCCTCATTCTCATCCACCCTCTCTGAAAAAATGTCCACTTCTCCCTTCATTGACCTCCACACCCCTTCCGACCTCACTGACTACTACAACCACACTCTCTCCTCCTGCCTTGACCAGCTTGCACCTGTAAAAACCAAAACAGTTTCTTTCACCCATTCTGCTCCCTGGTTTACCCCTGAACTCCGCCTGATGAAAACTCGTGCTCGCCAACTTGAAAGACTCCGCAATAAAACAGGTCTCACAGTTCACTCCCAAGCCTACAAGGACCACCTACAACACTACAAAGATGCCCTCTCCCACGCCCGCTCCGCCTACTACTCTCAAATTATCCACTCTGGCTCCGGAAACCCAAAAGCACTCTTCTCGACAATAAACAAACTCCTCCGCCCCCTCGACACCACCACCCAGTCATTCACAGCAGACAACTGCATCTGCTTCCTTTCTTTCTTCCAATGCAAAATTGACAACATCTACAACAGCTTGACCACCGCCGCACCCGCTCCCCCTCCAACCACCTGCCCCCCCTTATCCTGCCTTCCCCTGTCTCAATTCTCGCCGGTCTCCCCTACTGACCTCTCTGAACTCCTCATAGGAATGAAAACTGCCACCTGCACTCTTGACCCCATCCACTCCAGCTTTGTCAAGGCCTCCCTCCCTGCTCTCTCTCCACTTATCATTGCAACAATAAACTCCTCCCTGTCTACAGGCATCGTCCCACCATCCCTCAAAATTGCTGCTGTTACCCCCATTCTAAAAAAACCTGGTCTAAACCCTGACACCCTAAACAACTTCAGACCAATCTCCAACCTACCCTTTCTGTCGAAAGTTTTGGAACGCGCTGTAGCCACTCAACTCAAACATCACCTCTCTGCCAATAACCTGTATGAAACATTCCAATCCGGATTCCGCTCCAACAACAGTACTGAAACTGCTCACCTCAAAATCACCATCGACCTTCTCCTCTCCTCTGACGCTGGCAACCTCAACATTCTCGTCCTCCTCGACCTCAGCGCTGCCTTTGACACCATCGATCACACCATCCTCCTCACCCGACTTGAATCCACCTTTAACGTTACCGGCACTGCCCTCTCTTGGATTAAATCATACCTCTCTGACAGACGCCAGTTCATCTCCATCAATAACTGCAAATCCCCCACTGCTCCCCTCCCCCAAGGTGTCCCCCAAGGTTCAGTTCTTGGCCCCCTCCTCTTCATCTTTTACCTGTCCCCCCTCGGTCACTTAATCCGCCGTCATGGTCTCCAATTCCACTGCTTCGCCGATGACATCCAGCTTTTCATCTCCACCAAGTCCGTCTCCACCGCCACCCACTCTATCCTGACAAACTGCATCTCTGAAATAAAATCCTGGCTTCAAATCAACTTCCTCAAACTTAACTGTGATAAATCTGAAATAATCATCATTGGCCCAAAAACGCTCACAAAATCCACCCATAACTTTGCCCTCAACATCGACGGTATCCCAGTATCCACCTCCCCTCTCATCCGGAATCTTGGCGTCATCTTTGACCAAACCCTCTCCTTCGACATATACACTAAACAGATCACAAAGACAGCCTTCTTTCACCTGAAAAACATCGCCCGTCTCCGCTCATCCCTCTCCTCCACGGCTGCAGAAACCCTCATCCACGCCTTCATCACCTCCCGTCTGGACTACTGCAATAGCCTCCTCTATGGTTCACCTTCAACAATCACCAATAAACTCCAATACATTCAGAACTCCGCTGCCCGTCTACTCACCCATTCCCGGACCCGTGACCACATCACCCCCGTCCTTTACAAGCTTCACTGGCTCCCCATCTCCCAGAGAATCCAGTACTAAATCCTCCTCTTGACCTACAAAGCCCTCCATAACCTGGCCCCATCCTACCTGGCTGACCTCCTCTCCAGACACACTCCCACCCACAACCTCCGCTCTGCTGGTACCAACCTCCTGACCCCCCCCCCCCCCCCCCCAATCCGGACCAAATTCAGATCCTGGGGGGACAGGGCCTTCTCCATCGCTGCTCCCACCCTCTGGAACTCACTACCTCACACCATCAGAGACTCCTCCTCACTCACCACATTCAAAACATCACTCAAGACCCACCTGTTCAGCACTGCATTCAACATTCAACCCACAGCATTTAACCCCTGACTATCACTTCTCCTTCTCCCTCCTTTTGCTTTAAATATTTCCCGATTGATTCTTGTCTTTTTGCAATTGTTGTTTCCATGTTTTGTTGTGCATTATGTTTTGCACTCTGTCAAAGCGCCTTTGGGCTTCATGAAAAGCGCTATACAAAATAAATGAATTATTATTATTATTATATCTACATACATGATGGATATCTACATGAGGGATATCTACATACATGAGGGAAATCTACTTGAGGGATATCTACATGAGGGATTTCGACATGATGGATATCTACATGATGGATATCTATATGAGGGATATCTACATACATGAGGGATATCTACATGAGGGATATCTATATGAGGGATATCTACATGAGGGATATCTACATGAGGGATATCTACATGAGGGATATCTACATGATGGATATCTACATGAGGGATATCTACATACATGAAGGATATCTACATATGAGGGTATCTACATGATGGATATCTACATACATGAGGGATATCTACATACATGAGGGATATCTACATGAGGGATATCTACATACATGAGGGATATCTACTTGAGGGATATCTACATGAGGGATTTCTACACGATGGATATCTACATGAGGGATATCTACATGATGGATATCTACATGAGGGATATCTACATGAGGGATATCTACATGATGGATATCTACATGATGGATATCTACATGAGGGATATCTACATGAGGGATATCTACATACATGAGGGATATCTACATGATGGATATCTACATGAGGGATATCTACATGATGGATATCTACATGATGGATATCTATATGAGGGATATCTACATGATGGATATCTACATGAGGGATTTCTACATGAGTGATATCAACATGATGGATATCTACATGATGGATATCTACATGAGGGATATCTACATAAGGGATATCTACATGATGGATATCTACATGAGGGATATCTACATGATGGATATCTACATGAGGGATATCTACATGAGGGATATCTACATACATGAGGGATATCTACATGATGGATATCTACATGAGGGATATCTACATGATGGATATCTACATGATGGATATCTATATGAGGGATATCTACATGATGGATATCTACATGAGGGATTTCTACATGAGTGATACCAACATGATGGATATCTACATGAGGGATATCCACATGAGGGATATCAACATGATGGGTATCTACATGAGGGATATCTACATGATGGATATCTACATGAGGGATATCTACATGAAAGATATCAACATGATGGATATCTACATGAGGGATATCTACATACATGAGGGATATCTACATGAGGGATATCTACATACATGAGGGATATCTACATGAGTGATATCTTCATGAGGGATTTCTACATGAGTGATATCTACATGAGGGATATCTACATACATGAGGGATATCTACATACATGAGGGATATCTACATGAGGGATATCTACATACATGAGGGATATCTACTTGAGGGATATCTACATGAGGGATTTCTACATGATGGATATCTACATGAGGGATATCTACATGATGGATATCTACATGAGGGATATCTACATGAGGGATATCTACATGATGGATATCTACATGATGGATATCTACATGAGGGATATCTACATGAGGGATATCTACATACATGAGGGATATCTACATGATGGATATCTACATGAGGGATATCTACATGATGGATATCTACATGATGGATATCTATATGAGGGATATCTACATGATGGATATCTACATGAGGGATTTCTACATGAGTGATATCAACATGATGGATATCTACATGATGGATATCTACATGAGGGATATCTACATGATGGATATCTACATGAGGGATATCTACATGATGGATATCTACATGAGGGATATCTACATGAGGGATATCTACATACATGAAGGATATCTACATGATGGATATCTACATGAGGGATATCTACATGATGGATATCTACATGATGGATATCTATATGAGGGATATCTACATGATGGATATCTACATGAGGGATTTCTACATGAGTGATACCAACATGATGGATATCTACATGAGGGATATCCACATGAGGGATATCAACATGATGGGTATCTACATGAGGGATATCTACATGATGGATATCTACATGAGGGATATCTACATGAAAGATATCAACATGATGGATATCTACATGAGGGATATCTACATACATGAGGGATATCTACATGAGGGATATCTACATACATGAGGGATATCTACATGAGTGATATCTTCATGAGGGATTTCTACATGAGTGATATCAACATGATGGATATCTACATGATGGATATCTACATGAGGGATATCCACATGAGGGATATCTACATGATGGATATCTACATGAGGGATATCTACATGATGGATATCTACATGAGGGATATCTACATGAGGGATATCTATATGATGGATATCTACATGAGGGATATCTACCAGAGGAATATCTACATGAGGGATATCTACATGAGGGATATCTACATGAGGGATATCTACATGATGGATATCTACATGAGGGATATCTACATGAGGGATATCTACATGATGGATATCTCCATGATGGATATCTATATGAGGGATATCTACATAATGGATATCTACATGAGGGATTTCTACGTGAGGGATATCTACATGAGGGATATCAACATGATGGATATCTACATGAGGGATGTCTACATGAGGAATTTCTACGTGAGGGATATCTTCATGAGGGATATCTACATGATGGATATCTCCATGATGGATATCTATATGAGGGATATCTACATGATGAATATCTACATGAGGGATTTCTACGTGAGGGATATCTACATGAGGGATATCAACATGATGGATATCTACATGAGGGATATCTACATGAGGGATTTCTACATGAGGGATATCTATATGAGGGATATCTACATGATGTATATCTACATGAGGGATTTCTACGTGAGGGATATCTACATGAGGGATATCAACATGATGGATATCTACATGATGGATATCTACATGAGGGGAAATTAACATGAGGAATATCTTCATGAGGGAAATTAACATGAGGAGTATCTACATGAGGGAAAATTAACATGAGGAATGTCAACATGAGGGAATTAACATGAGGAATATCGACATGAGGGAAATTAACATGAGAGGTATCTTCATGAGGGAAATTGACATGAGGGGTATCTACATGAGGGGAAATTAACATGACGAGTATCTATATGAGGGGAAATTAACATGAGGAGTATCTATATGAGGGGAAATTAACATGAGGAATATCTATATGAGGGATATCTACATGAGGGATATCTACATGAGGGATATCGACATACATGAGGGATATCTACATGATGGATATCTACATACATGATGGATATCTACATGAGGGATATCTACATGATGGATATCTACATGAGGGATATCTACATACATGAGGGATATCTACATGATGGATATCTACATAAGGGATATCTACATGAGGGATATCTACATGAGGAATATCTACATACACGAGGGATATCTACATGAGGGATATCTACATACATGAGGGATATCTGCATGATGGATATCTACATGAGGGATATCTACATGAGGGATATCTTCATGAGGGATATCTACATACATGAGGAATATCTATATGATTGATATCTACATGAGGGATATCTACATGAGGGATAGCTACATACATGATGGATATCTACATGAGGGATATCTACATACATGAGGGAAATCTACTTGAGGGATATCTACATGAGGGATTTCGACATGATGGATATCTACATGATGGATATCTATATGAGGGATATCTACATACATGAGGGATATCTACATGAGGGATATCTACATGAGGGATATCTATATGAGGGATATCTACATGAGGGATATCTACATGAGGGATATCTACATGATGGATATCTACATGAGGGATATCTACATACATGAAGGATATCTACATGAGGGATATCTACATGATGGATATCTACATACATGAGGGATATCTACATACATGAGGGATATCTACATGAGGGATATCTACATACATGAGGGATATCTACTTGAGGGATATCTACATGAGGGATTTCTACATGATGGATATCTACATGAGGGATATCTACATGAGGGATATCTACATGATGGATATCTACATGAGGGATATCTACATGAGGGATATCTACATGATGGATATCTACATGAGGGATATCTACATGAGGGATATCTACATACATGAGGGATATCTACATGATGGATATCTACATGAGGGATATCTACATGATGGATATCTACATGATGGATATCTATATGAGGGATATCTACATGATGGATATCTACATGAGGGATTTCTACATGAGTGATATCAACATGATGGATATCTACATGATGGATATCTACATGAGGGATATCTACATGAGGGATATCTACATGATGGATATCTACATGAGGGATATCTACATGATGGATATCTACATGAGGGATATCTACATGAGGGATATCTACATACATGAGGGATATCTACATGATGGATATCTACATGAGGGATATCTACATGATGGATATCTACATGATGGATATCTATATGAGGGATATCTACATGATGGATATCTACATGAGGGATTTCTACATGAGTGATACCAACATGATGGATATCTACATGAGGGATATCCACATGAGGGATATCAACATGATGGGTATCTACATGAGGGATATCTACATGATGGATATCTACATGAGGGATATCTACATGAAAGATATCAACATGATGGATATCTACATGAGGGATATCTACATACATGAGGGATATCTACATGAGGGATATCTACATACATGAGGGATATCTACATGAGTGATATCTTCATGAGGGATTTCTACATGAGTGATATCAACATGATGGATATCTACATAATGGATATCTACATGAGGGATATCCACATGAGGGATATCTACATGATGGATATCTACATGAGGGATATCTACATGATGGATATCAACATGAGGGATATCTACATGAGGGATATCTATATGATGGATATCTACATGAGGGATATCTACCAGAGGAATATCTACATGAGGGATATCTACATGAGGGATATCTACATGAGGGATATCTACATGATGGATATCTACATGAGGAATATCTACATGAGGGATATCTACATGACGGATATCTCCATGATGGATATCTATATGAGGGATATCTACATAATGGATATCTACATGAGGGATTTCTACGTGAGGGATATCTACATGAGGGATATCAACATGATGGATATCTACATGAGGGATGTCTACATGAGGGATTTCTACGTGAGGGATATCTTCATGAGGGATATCTACATGATGGATATCTCCATGATGGATATCTATATGAGGGATATCTACATGATGGATATCTACATGAGGGATTTCTACGTGAGGGATATCTACATGAGGGATATCAACATGATGGATATCTACATGAGGGATATCTACATGAGGGATTTCTACATGAGGGATATCTATATGAGGGATATCTACATGATGGATATCTACATGAGGGATTTCTATGTGAGGGATATCTACATGAGGGATATCAACATGATGGATATCTACATGATGGATATCTACATGAGGGAAATTAACATGAGGAATATCTACATGAGGGAAATTAACATGAGGAGTATCTACATGAGGGAAAATTAACATGAGGAATGTCAACATGAGGGAATTAACATGAGGAATATCGACATGAGGGAAATTAACATGAGAGGTATATTCATGAGGGAAATTGACATGAGGGGTATCTACATGAGGGGAAATTAACATGACGAGTATCTATATGAGGGGAAATTAACATGAGGAGTATCTATATGAGGGGAAATTAACATGAGGAATATCTATATGAGGGATATCTACATGAGGGATATCTACATGAGGGATATCGACATACATGAGGGATATCTACATGATGGATATCGACATACATGATGGATATCTACATGAGGGATATCTACATGATGGATATCTACATGAGGGATATCTACATACATGAGGGATATCTACATGATGGATATCTACATAAGGGATATCTACATGAGGGATATCTACATGAGGAATATCTACAGACACGAGGGATATCTACATGAGGGATATCTGCATACATGAGGGATATCTGCATGATGGATATCTACATGAGGGATATCTACATGAGGGATATCTTCATGAGGGATATCTACATACATGAGGGATATCTATATGATGGATATCTACATGAGGGATATCTACATGAGGGATAGCTACATACATGAGGGATATCTACATGAGGGATATCTACATACATGAGGGATATCTACATACATGATGGATATCTACATGAGGGATATCTACATGAGGGATATCTACATGATGGATATCTATATGAGGGATATCTACATACATGAGGGATATCTACATGAGGGACATCTATATGAGGGATATCTACATACACGATGGATATCTACAGAAGGGATATCTACATGAGGGATATCTACTTGAGGGATATCTACATGAGGGATTTATACATGAGGGATATCTACATGATGGATATCTATATGAGGGATATCGACATACATGAGGGATATCTACTTGAGGGATATCTACATGAGGGATTTCTATATGATGGATATCTACTTGAGGGATATCTACATGAGGGATATCTACATGATGGATATCTACATGAGGGATATCTACATGAGGGATATCTACATGAGGGATATCTACATGAGGGATATCTACATGATGGATATCTACATACATTAGGGATATCTACATGAGGGATATCTACATACATGAGGGATATCTACATGAGGGATATCTACATGATGGATATCTACATGAGGGATATATACATGAGGGATATCTACATGAGGGATATCTACATACATGAGGGATATCTACATGATGGATATCTACATACATTAGGGATATCTACATGATGGATATCTACATACATGATGGATATCTACATGAGGGATATCTACATGATGGATATCTACATGAGGGATATCTACATGCATGAGGGATTTCTACATGAGGGATATCTACATGATGGATATCTATACGAGGGATATCTACATACATGAGGGATATCTACATGAGGGATATTTTCATGATGGATATCTACATGAGGGATATCTATATGAGGGATATCTACATGATGGATATCTATACGAGGGATATCTACATTCATGAGGGATATCTACATGAGGGATATCTACATGATGGATATCTACATGATGGATATCTACATACATTAGGGATATCTACATGAGGGATATCTACATACATGAGGGATATCTACATGAGGGATATCTACATGATGGATATCTACATGAGGGATATATACATGAGGGATATCTACATGAGGGATATCTACATACATGAGGGATATCTACATGATGGATATCTACATACATTAGGGATATCTACATGATGGATATCTACATACATGATGGATATCTACATGAGGGATATCTACATGATGGATATTTTCATGATGGATATCTACATGAGGGATATCTACATGAGGGATATCTACATGAAGGGAAATTAACATGAGGAGTATCGACATGAGGGGAAATTAACATGAGGAGTATCTACATGAGGGGAAATTAACATGAGGAGTATCTACATGAGGGGAAATTAACATGAGGAGTATCTACATGAGGGGAAATTAACATGAGGAGTATCTACATGAAGGGAAATTAACATGAGGAGTATCGACATGAGGGGAAATTAACATGAGGAGTATCTACATGAGGGGAAATTAACATGAGGAGTATCTACATGAGGGGAAATTAACATGAGGCGTATCTATATGAGGGGAAATTAACATGAGGAGTATCTACATGAGGGGAAATTAACATGAGGCGTATCTTCATGAGGGGAAATTAACATGAGGAGTATCTACATGAGGGAAAATTAAGATGAGGAGTATCTACATGAGGGAAAATTAACATGAGGAGTATCTAAATGAGGGAAAATTAACATGAGGAGTATCTACATGAGGGGAAATTAACATGAGGAGTATGTACATGAGGGGAAATTAACATGAGGAGTATCTACATGAGGGAAAATTAACATGAGGAGTATCTACATGAGGGAAAATTAACATGAGGAGTATCTACATGAGGGAAAATTAACATGAGGAGTATCTACATGAGGGGAAATTAACATGAGGAGTATCTACATGAGGGAAAATTAACATGAGGAGTATCTACATGAGGGAAAATTAACATGAGGAATATCTACATGAGGGAAAATAACATGAGGAATATCTACATGAGGGATATCTACATACATGAGGGTATCAACATGAGGGATATCGACATACATGAGGGATATCTACATACATGATGGATATCTACATGAGGGATATCTACATACATGAGGGATATCTACATGAGGGATATCTGCATGAGGGATATCTACATACATGAGGAATATCTACATGATGGATATCTACATGAGGGATATCTACATGAGGGATATCTACATGAGGGATATCTACATGAGGGATATCTACATACATGAGGGATATCTACATGAGGGATATCTACATACATGAGGGATATCTCGCACCTAGTCTCGCACCTAGTCTCGTACCAGCGCACCTAGTCACGGCAACGCACAAAATCGCACCTCCTGCCTGCGAACCCTGGCTAAACCACCTGAATTCATCCCCGCTGTTCAAAACAACATCAAGCTCACCCTGTTCAACACCCGGTCCCTCAACAACAAATGCCTCATCCTCAACGACTACATCCTGGATAACAAACTGGACTTTCTCTGTCTCACCGAAACCTGGCAACAACCACTGGACTACTACACGCTCAACCTCACCACACCCAATGGATATTCCTACGTCAATAAACCACGCTCGGAGGGCCGAGGTGGTGGAATTGCCGTTATCCACCGTCAAGACATCAGGACCAGCCTCATCCCCATCGCCTCATCCTCATCCTTTGAACACCTGGCTTTTAAACTCTCTGGTCGCATGCAGTCAGTCATGGCTGTCGTCTACCGCCCTCCCAAACCACACCCATTAATCCTGTCTGACTTCTCCTACTTTCTGACCCAGCTATGTTCCCTCTCCCCCTCAATCCTCCTCCTTAGTGATTTCAATATCCACATGGACTCCACTGACTCCACAATAACCACTGACTTCACTGATTTACTCACCTGCTTTAACCTCACTCAACATGTCGACTTTCCTACGCATATCCGTGGTCACATTTTGGACCTTGTCTGCTCCACTGGATTAATTTTGCACCATCTCTCTGGCTCCGACCTCACCCTCTCTGACCACTTAGCCATCACTATGACCATCAACATCCCCACCCCAACACCAAGACATTATCGCACTATCAACTTCCGTAAGCTAAACGCTCTTTCACCTCCCTCATTCTCATCCACCCTCTCTGAAAAAATGTCCACTTCTCCCTTCATTGACCTCCACACCCCTTCCGACCTCACTGACTACTACAACCACACTCTCTCTTCCTGCCTTGACCAGCTTGCGCCTGTAAAAACCAAAACAGTTTCTTTCACCCATTCTGCTCCCTGGTTTACCCCTGAACTCCGCCTGATGAAAACTCGTGCTCGCCAACTTGAAAGACTCCGCAATAAAACAGGTCTCACAGTTCACTCCCAAGCCTACAAGGACCACCTACAACACTACAAAGATGCCCTCTCCCACGCCCGCTCCGCCTACTACTCTCAAGTTATCCACTCTGGCTCCGGAAACCCAAAAGCACTCTTCTCGACAATAAACAAACTCCTCCGCCCCCTCGACACCACCACCCAGTCATTCACAGCAGACAACTGCATCTGCTTCCTTTCTTTCTTCCAATGCAAAATTGACAACATCTACAACAGCTTGACCACCGCCGCACCCGCTCCCCCTCCAACCACCTGCCCCCCCTTATCCTGCCTTCCCCTGTCTCAATTCTCCCCGGTCTCCCCTACTGACCTCTCTGAACTCCTCATAGGAATGAAAACTGCCACCTGCACTCTTGACCCCATCCCCTCCAGCTTTGTCAAGGCCTCCCTCCCTGCTCTCTCTCCACTTATCATTGCAACAATAAACTCCTCCCTGTCTACAGGCATCATCCCACCATCCCTCAAAATTGCTGCTGTTACCCCCATTCTAAAAAAACCTGGTCTAAACCCTGACACCCTAAACAACTTCAGACCAATCTCCAACCTACCCTTTCTGTCGAAAGTTTTGGAACGCGCTGTAGCCACTCAACTCAAACATCACCTCTCTGCCAATAACCTGTATGAAACATTCCAATCCGGATTCCGCTCCAACCACAGTACTGAAACTGCTCTCCTCAAAATCACCATCGACCTTCTCCTCTCCTCTGACGCTGGCAACCTCAACATTCTCGTCCTCCTCGACCTCAGCGCTGCCTTTGACACCATCGATCACACCATCCTCCTCACCCGACTTGAATCCACCTTTAACGTTACCGGCACTGCCCTCTCTTGGATTAAATCATACCTCTCTGACAGACGCCAGTTCATCTCCATCAATAACTGCAAATCCCCCACTGCTGCCCTCCCCCAAGGTGTCCCCCAAGGTTCAGTTCTTGGCCCCCTCCTCTTCATCTTTTACCTGTCCCCCCTCGGTCACTTAATCCGCCATCATGGTCTCCAATTCCACTGCTTCGCCGATGACATCCAGCTTTTCATCTCCACCAAGTCCGTCTCCACCGCCACCCACTCTATCCTGACAAACTGCATCTCTGAAATAAAATCCTGGCTTCAAATCAACTTCCTCAAACTTAACTGTGATAAATCTGAAATAATCATCATTGGCCCAAAAACGCTCACAAAATCCACCCATAACTTTGCCCTCAACATCGACGGTATCCCAGTATCCACCTCCCCTCTCATCCGGAATCTTGGCGTCATCTTTGACCAAACCCTCTCCTTCGACAAATACACTAAACAGATCACAAAGACAGCCTTCTTTCACCTGAAAAACATCGCCCGTCTCCGCTCATCCCTCTCCTCCATGGCTGCAGAAAACCTCATCCACGCCTTCATCACCTCCCGTCTGGACTACTGCAATAGCCTCCTCTATGATTCACCCTCAACAATCACCAATAAACTCCAATACATTCAGAACACCGCTGCCCGTCTACTCACCCATTCCCGGACCCGTGACCACATCACCCCCGTCCTTTACAAGCTTCACTGGCTCCCCATCTCCCAGAGAATCCAGTACTAAATCATCCTCTTGACCTACAAAGCCCTCCATAACCTGGCCCCATCCTACCTGGCTGACCTCCTCTCCAGACACACTCCCACCCGCAACCTCCGCTCTGCTGGTACCAACCTCCTGACCGCCCCCCCCCCCCCCCATCCGGACCAAATTCAGATCCTGGAGGGACAGGGCCTTCTCCATCGCTGCTCCCACCCTCTGGAACTCACTACCTCACACCATCAGAGACTCCTCCTCACTCACCACATTCAAAACATCACTCAAGACCCACCTGTTCATCACTGCATTCAACATTCAACCCACAGCATTTAACCCCTGACTATCACTTCTCCTGCTCCCTCCTTTTGCTTTAAATATTTCCCTATTGATTCTTGTCTTTTTGCAATTGTTGTTTCCATGTTTTGTTATGCATTATGTTTTGCACTCTGTCAAAGCGCCTTTGGGCTTCATGAAAAGCGCTATACAAAATAAATGAATTATTATTATTATTATATCGACATACATGATGGATATCTACATGAGGGATATCTACATACATGAGGGAAATCTACTTGAGGGATATCTACATGAGGGATTTCGACATGATGGAT
The DNA here is from genome assembly GCF_964187855.1 of Myxine glutinosa. NCBI lineage: Eukaryota > Metazoa > Chordata > Myxini > Myxiniformes > Myxinidae > Myxine > Myxine glutinosa. The sequence goes on along the minus strand of NC_136266.1, from coordinate 72,976,931 downwards.
ATCTACATGATGGATATCTATATGAGGGATATCTACATACATGAGGGATATCTACATGAGGGATATCTATATGAGGGATATCTACATGAGGGATATCTACATGAGGGATATCTACATGAGGGATATCTACATGATGGATATCTACATGAGGGATATCTACATACATGAAGGATATCTACATGAGGGATATCTACATACATGAGGGATATCTACATACATGAGGGATATCTACATGAGGGATATCTACATACATGAGGGATATCTACTTGAGGGATATCTACATGAGGGATTTCTACATGATGGATATCTACATGAGGGATATCTACATGATGGATATCTACATGAGGGATATCTACATGAGGGATATCTACATGATGGATATCTACATGAGGGATATCTACATGAGGGATATCTACATGAGGGATATCTACATGAGGGATTTCTACATGAGTGATATCAACATGATGGATATCTACATGATGGATATCTACATGAGGGATTTCTACATGAATGATACCAACATGATGGATATCTACATGAGGGATATCCACATGAGGGATATCAACATGATGGGTATCTACATGAGGGATATCTACATGATGGATATCTACATGAGGGATATCTACATGAAAGATATCAACATGATGGATATCTACATGAGGGATATCTACATACATGAGGGATATCTACATGAGGGATATCTACATACATGAGGGATATCTACATGAGTGATATCTTCATGAGGGATTTCTACATGAGTGATATCAACATGATGGATATCTACATGATGGATATCTACATGAGGGATATCCACATGAGGGATATCTACATGATGGATATCTACATGAGGGATATCTACATGATGGATATCTACATGAGGGATATCTACATGAGGGATATCTATATGATGGATATCTACATGAGGGATATCTACCAGAGGAATATCTACATGAGGGATATCTACATGAGGGATATCTACATGAGGGATATCTACATGATGGATATCTACATGAGGGATATCTACATGAGGGATATCTTCATGACGGATATCTCCATGATGGATATCTATATGAGGGATATCTACATAATGGATATCTACATGAGGGATTTCTACGTGAGGGATATCTACATGAGGGATATCAACATGATGGATATCTACATGAGGGATGTCTACATGAGGGATTTCTACGTGAGGGATATCTTCATGAGGGATATCTACATGATGGATATCTCCATGATGGATATCTATATGAGGGATATCTATCTACATGATGGATATCTACATGAGGGATTTCTACGTGAGGGATATCTACATGAGGGATATCAACATGATGGATATCTACATGAGGGATATCTACATGAGGGATTTCTACATGAGGGATATCTATATGAGGGATATCTACATGATGGATATCTACATGAGGGATTTCTACGTGAGGGATATCTACATGAGGGATATCAACATGATGGATATCTCCATGATGGATATCTACATGAGGGGAAATTAACATGAGGAATATCTACATGAGGGAAATTAACATGAGGAGTATCTACATGAGGGAAAATTAACATGAGGAGTATCTACATGAGGGGAAATTAACATGAGGAGTATCTACATGAGGGAAATTAACATGAGAGGTATCTTCATGAGGGAAATTGACATGAGGGGTATCTACATGAGGGGAAATTAACATGACGAGTATCTATATGAGGGGAAATTAACATGAGGAGTATCTATATGAGGGGAAATTAACATGAGGAATATCTATATGAGGGATATCTACATGAGGGATATCTACATGAGGGATATCGACATACATGAGGGATATCTACATGATGGATATCTACATACATGATGGATATCTACATGAGGGATATCTACATGATGGATATCTACATGAGGGATATCTACATACATGAGGGATATCTACATGATGGATATCTACATAAGGGATATCTACATGAGGGATATCTACATGAGGAATATCTACATACACGAGGGATATCTACATGAGGGATATCTACATACATGAGGGATATCTGCATGATGGATATCTACATGAGGAATATCTACATACACGAGGGATATCTACATGAGGGATATCTACATACATGAGGGATATCTATATGATGGATATCTACATGAGGGATATCTACATGAGGGATAGCTACATACATGAGGGATATCTACATGAGGGATATCTACATACATGAGGGATATCTACATACATGATGGATATCTACATGAGGGATATCTACATGAGGGATATCTACATGATGGATATCTATATGAGGGATATCTACATACATGAGGGATATCTACATGAGGGACATCTATATGAGGGATATCTACATACACTATGGATATCTACAGAAGGGATATCTACATGAGGGATATCTACATGAGGGATTTATACATGAGGGATATCTACATGATGGATATCTATATGAGGGATATCGACATGCATGAGGGATATCTACTTGAGGGATATCTACATGAGGGATTTCTATATGATGGATATCTACTTGAGGGATATCTACATGAGGGATATCTACATGATGGATATCTACATGAGGGATATCTACATGAGGGATATCTACATGAGGGATATCTACATGATGGATATCTACATACATTAGGGATATCTACTTGAGGGATTTCTACATGAGGGATATCTACATGATGGATATCTATACGAGGGATATCTACATACATGAGGGATATCTACATGAGGGATATCTACATGATGGATATCTACATGATGGATATCTACATACATTAGGGATATCTACATGAGGGATATCTACATACATGAGGGATATCTACATGAGGGATTTCTACATGATGGATATCTACATGAGGGATATATACATGAGGGATATCTACATGAGGGATATCTACATACATGAGGGATATCTACATGATGGATATCTACATACATTAGGGATATCTACATGATGGATATCTACATACATGAGGGATATCTACATGAGGGATATCTACATGATGGATATCTACATGAGGGATATCTTCATACATTAGGGATTTCTACATGAGGGATATCTACATGATGGATATCTATACGAGGGATATCTACATACATGATGGATATCTACATGAGGGATATCTACATGATGGATATCTACATGAGGGATATCTACATGCATGAGGGATTTCTACATGAGGGATATCTACATGATGGATATCTATACGAGGGATATCTACATACATGAGGGATATCTACATGAGGGATATTTTCATGATGGATATCTACATGAGGGATATCTACATGAGGGATATCTACATGAGGGATATCTACATGAGGGATATCTCCATGAGGGATATCTACATGAGGGATATCTACATGAGGGATATCTACATGAGGGATATCTACATACATGATGGATATCTACATGAGGGATATCTACATACATGAGGATAATATCTACATGAGGGATGTCTACATACATGAGGGATATCTACATGAGTGATATCTACATGAGGGATTTCTACATGAGTGATATCAACATGATGGATATCTGCATGATGGATATCTACATGAGGGATATCTACATGAGGGATATCTACATGATGGATATCTACATGAGGGATATCTACATGATGGATATCTACATGAGGGATATCTACATGATGGATATCTACATGATGGATATCTACATGATGGATATCTATATGACGGATATCTACATACACGAGGAACATCTACATGATGGATATCTACATGAGGGATATCTACATGAGGGATATCTACATGAGGGATATCTACATACACGAGGGATATCTACACGATGTATATCTACACGATGGATATCTATACGAGGGATATCTACATGAGGGATATCTTCATGAGGGATATCTACATGTGGGTAATTAACATGATGGATATCTACATGATGGATATCTACACGATGGATATCTATATGAGGGATATCTACATGAGGGTTATCTACATGAGGGATATCTACATGAGGGATATCTACATGAGGAATATCTACATACATGAGGGATATCTACATGAGGGATATCTACATACATGAGGGATATCTACATACATGATGGATATCGACATGAGGGATATCTACATGAGGGATATCTACATGAGGGATATCTACATGAGGGATATCTACATGAGGGATATCTACATACATGAGGGATATTTACTTGAGGGATATCTACATTATGGATATCTATATGAGGGATATCTACATACATGAGGGATATCTACATGAGGGATATCTACATGATGGATATCTACATAAGGGATATCTACACGAGGGATATCTACATGAGGGATATCTACATGAGGGATATCTACATGATGGATATCTACATAAGGGATATCTACATGGGGGATATCTACATGAGGGATATCTACATGAGGGATATCTACATGAGGGATATCTACATGATGGATATCTATATGAGGGATATCTACATACATGAGGGATTTCTACATGAGGGATATCTACATGATGGATATCTACATAAGGGATATCTACACAAGGGATATCTACATGAGGGATATCTACATGAGGGATATCTACATGATGGATATCTACATACATTAGGGATATCTACTTGAGGGCTATCTACATGATGGATATCTACATACATTAGGGATATCTACATGATGGATATCTACAAACATTAGGGATATCTACATGAGGGATTTCTACATGAGGGATATCTACATGATGGATATCTATACGAGGGATATCTACATACATGAGGGATATCTACATCAGGGATATTTTCATGATGGATATCTACATGAGGGATATCTACATGAGGGATATCTACATGAGGGATATCCACATGAGGGATATCTCCATGACGGATATCTACATGAGGGATATCTACATGAGGGATATCTACATGAGGGATATCTACATGATGGATATCTACATAAGGGATATCTACATGAAAGATATCAACATGATGGATATCTACATGAGGGATATCTACATACATGAGGGATATCTACATGAGGGATATCTACATACATGAGGGATATCTACATGAGGGATATCTACATGATGGATATCTACATGAGGGATATCTACATACATGAGGGATTTCTACATGAGGGGATATCTACATGATGGATATCTATATGAGGGATATCTACATGAGGGATGTCTACATACATGAGGGATATCTACATGAGTGATATCTACATGAGGGGTTTCTACATGAGTGATATCAACATGATGGATATCTGCATGATGGATATCTACATGAGGGATATCTACATGAGGGATATCTACAAGATGGATATCTACATGAGGGATATCTACATGATGGATATCTACATGAGGGATATCTACATGAGGGATATCTACATGATGGATATCTATATGAGGGATATCTACATACATGAGGGATTTCTACATGAGGGGATATCTACATGATGGATATCTATATGAGGGATATCTACATACATGAGGGATATCTACATGAGGGATATCTACATGATGGATATCTACATAAGGGATATCTACACAAGGGATATCTACATGAGGGATATCTACATGAGGGATATCTACATGATGGATATCTACATACATTAGGGATATCTACTTGAGGACTATCTACATGATGGATATCTACATACATTAGGGATATCTACATGATGGATATCTACAAACATTAGGGATATCTACATGAGGGATATCTACATGATGGATATCTACATAAGGGATATCTACACAAGGGATATCTACATGAGGGATATCTACATGAGGGATATCTACATGATGGATATCTACATACATTAGGGATTTCTACATGAGGGATATCTACATGATGGATATCTATACGAGGGATATCTACATACATGAGGGATATCTACATGAGGGATATTTTCATGATGGATATCTACATGAGGGATATCTACATGAGGGATATCTACATGAGGGATATCCACATGAGGGATATCTCCATGACGGATATCTACATGAGGGATATCTACATGAGGGATATCTACATGATGGATATCTACATAAGGGATATCTACATGGGGGATATCTACATGAAAGATATCAACATGATGGATATCTACATGAGGGATATCTACATACATGAGGGATATCTACATGAGGGATATCTACATACATGAGGGATATCTACATGAGGGATATCTACATACATGATGGATATCTACATGAGGGATGTCTACATACATGAGGGATATCTACATGAGTGATATCTACATGAGGGGTTTCTACATGAGTGATATCAACATGATGGATATCTGCATGATGGATATCTACATGAGGGATATCTACATGAGGGATATCTACAAGATGGATATCTACATGAGGGATATCTACATGATGGATATCTACATGAGCGATATCTACATGAGGGATATCTACATGATGGATATCTACATGATGGATATCTATATGAGGGATATCTACATACATGAGGAATATCTACATGAGGGATATCTACATGAGGGATATCTACATGATGGATATCTGCATGATGGATATCTACATGAGGGATATCTACATGAGGAATATCTACATGATGGATATCTACATGAGGGATATCTACATGAGGGATATCTCCATGAGGGATATCTACATACATGAGGGATATCTACACGATGGATATCTACATGAGGGATATCTATATGAGGGATATCTACATACATGAGGGATATCTACATACATGAGGGATATCTATATGAGGGATATCTACATGAGGGATATATACATGTGGGGAATTAACATGATGGATATCTCCATGATGGATATCGACACGATGGATATCTATATGAGGGATATCTACATGAGGGATATCTACATGAGGGATATCTACATGATGGATATCTACATGAGGGATATCCACATGATGGATATCTACATGAGGGGAATTAACATGAGGAATATCTACATGAGGGCTATCTACATGAGGGATATCTACATGAGGGATATCTACATGTGGGGAATTAACATGATGGATATCTACATGATGGATATCTACACAATGGATATCTACATGATGGATATCTACACAATGGATATCTATATGAGGGATATCTATATGAGGTATATCTACATGAGGGATATCTACATGAGGCATATCTACATGAGGGGAATTAACATGAGGTATATCTACATGAGGGATATCTACATGAGGCATATCTACATGAGGGGAATTAACATGAGGTATATCTACATGAGGGATATCTACATGAGGCATATCTACATGAGGGGAATTAACATGAGGGATATCTACATGAGGGATATCTACATGAGTGATATCTACATGATGGATATCTGCATACGTGAAGGGTATCTACATACATGAGGTGTATCTACATGAGGAGGAATTAACATGAGGGATATATACATGAGGGGTATCTACATGATAGATATCTACATGAGGGATATCTACATACGTGAAGGGTATCTCCATACATGAGGAGTATCTACATGAGGGGGAATTAACATGAGGTATATCTACATGAGGGAATACCTTTATGTCGGGTATCTACATAAAGGGTATCTACATGAGGGGTATCTCCATGAGGGGGACATTTACATGACGGGTGAACACGACGTGTATCTAGATACATGACGGGTAATCTCCATGATGGATAAATACATGAGGCGGCATTTACATGACGATCATTTATATATAGGGAAGCGTTTTCAGGCTAGCATTTACATGTGGGGTATTTACATGGAGGAACATTTACAAAAGCGAGCGTTTCCACGCTCGCGTTTACATGAGCAAATTTACAAGGTAAAGGGCATTTTCAAGTGAGACCCTCCAGAGGGAATCGTTTTCACACGGGCGTTTACATTGTGCGTTTACGTGAAAGAGCGATCTCACGTGAGTGCTTTAATACGAGGGGGTGGAGGGATCGTTTACACGTGCACGTTTACACGTGAGGAAGTGCGCAGGGTGAAGATTCCGGGCGCACCTGCCGTGCCCGCGCTCCCGCGCTCGTGCGCGAACATAAACAAACGAACCTTCATGATTCCTCCAGGGATGATGTTTTAACTTTCTGCGTCAACGTTGCCTCTGCAGCACGACTCGGTAGGCATACGGTGTATATAAGGGGGACCGCCATTGTTACAAACGATTGAGTGATACGTCACGCACCTGAATTCCTGCAGGATTTGTAAATTTTATAAGTAAGCCCTATCTCTCAGTTAATACAGGACACGTACACACGCACACCGTTAAAGCATAAAGGTATTCCGATGAAGATCTGCCAAGACCACCAGGGCACATAAAGGCTAAAAAAGCGCGGTTTCTATGGAGTGATTGAGAACGTTTGGCACAGAATCGCGAACATGGCGAGGCATTCATGCGGAGACGAGCCCGAGGCGATAAGTGCTTCATGAGAAGAGCAGAATGAAGAGCGTGCACAAGAATAAGGTCATAAAACATTTTAATTGCAGGAATTTCAGTGCGAGGACAAGCAAGGCACAAACACTCCCCTCCCCTCCCCTCCCCTCCCCTCCCCTCCCCTCCCCTCCCCTCCCCTCCCCTCCACTCCACTCCAGTCCAGTCCCTACCCCTCTCCTCCACTCTCCTCCACTCTCCTTCCTACCCCTCTCCTCCACTCCACTCCCTACTCCTCTCGTCCAATCCACTCCCTACCCCTCTCGTCCACTCCACTCCCTACCCCTCTCCTCCACTCCACTCCACTCCCTACCCCTCCACTCCCTACACCTCCACTCCACTCCACTCCCTACCCCTCTCCTCCACTCCAATCCCTACCCCTCTCCTCCACTCCACTCCCTACCCCTCTCCTCCACTCCACTCCCTACATCTCTTCTCCAGTCCACTCCCTACCACTCTCATTCACTCCATACTCCTCTCCTCCACTCCCTACCCCTCTACTCCCTACCCCTCTACTCCACTCCCAACACCTCTCCTCCACTCCCAACCCATCTCCTCCACTCCACTCCCTACCCCTCGCCTCCTTTCCACTCAACTCCCTACCCCTCTCCACTCCCTACCCCTCTCCTCCACTCCACGCTACTCCCTACCCCTCTCCTCCACTCCACTCCACTCCCTACCCCTCTCTTCCAGTCCACTCGCTTTCCTGTAAACAGTCAACAGACTCGTGCCCTCAAAGTCCACTTTAGAGCATAACAGCGCTCAGCCGTAAACTCCATTTAATACTCAACTTCATAAAATGCCGACATAAAGCGGAACACAACTTTTATTGCTCGTCTAATCGTTTACATGTGCTCCGAACTCAGTATAAAACCAATCTCGAAACTCGATGTCCTTTTGCTGACGTGTCCTTTACGATGGCCGTTCAAAATGTTCTCGAAATGTGATTCTCACAATATGGTCAGACATGATTGTTTAATTAAAAATTCACCGTTAACCAGTATAAATGATTAGGAAAGGAATATGTTTCATTACTAATTACATAAAATAATGGTCGGCGTTTCTTGGACTAATGTTAAGTATCTCGTTCCGATAATTTCTTGAACACCCCTGGTACGTACGTCGTCTACCTGGCCGAAGCACCGACAGAGGTTACGATTACAAAGGGCTAATCAGTTAGCCTCAACAGTCCTTTTTTAACCACTGTGTATTTTACAACACCATTTTTACAAACACGAACTTACTGATCGACACTGGTTCTAAGTCTTTTTTTTTCAAATTGCATAATTCAATTACAATCATTTAATTTGAAACAAATTGTTCCAAAGAGACAAATCTAATCGCAATGAATCTCCTCCAGAATGATGCTCCTCTAAAAATTACTTCTTCTAAAAATACGAGTATGGAATAAAATTATCTTGTGCGTAATGTTTGTGCTGTTGTAGAACAGTGGAGAACAAGCCTTTGGTGTTCAGTCAAAAAATGTTAGCTCGGCTTGAAGTTAATCTGGTTTAAAGTTAGCCCGTTATAAAATAAGCTCAAGTTAAAGTCAGCTCAGTTTAAAGTAAGCTCGTTTAAGGTTAGCTCAGTTTAAAGTTAGCTCGGTATAATATTAACTCGTTATAAAGTTGGCTTGGTTTAAAGTTAGCTATGTTTAAAGCTAGCTCGGCATAATGTAAGCCTAGTTTGAAGTTAACTTGGTTTAAAGTTAGCTCTTTATAAAGTAAGTTCAATTTAAAGTAAGCTCAGTTTAAAGTTAGCTTGGAAAAATGATAGCTCTGTTTAAAGTTAGCTTGGTTTAAAGTTAGCTCGGTATAATGTTAACTCAGCCTAAACTTAGCTCGGCATAATATTAGCTCGTTATAAAGTTAGCGTGTTATAAAGTTGGCTTGGTTTTAAGTTAGCTCTGTTTAAAGCTAGCTTGGCATAATGTTAGCTTGCTTTAAAGTTAGCGTGGTTTAAAGTTAGCTCACTATAAAGTTAGCTCAGCATAATGTCAGCTCATTATAAAGTTAGCTCAGGTTAAGGTTAGCTCATTATAAAGTTACCTCGGCATAATGTTAGCTCTGTTTAAAGTTAGCTCAGCATAGTGTTACCTCGGCATAATGTTAGCTCAGTTTAAAGTTAGCTCGGCATAGTGTTAGCTTGTTATAAAGTTCACTCGTTATGAAGTTCGCTTGGTTTATGGTTAGCTCACTATAACGTTAGTTTGGTTTAAAGTTAGATATGTTTAAAGCTAGCTTGGCATAATGTTAGCTTGCTTTAAAGTTAACGTGGTTTAAAGTTAGTTCGTTATAAAGTTAGCTTGGCATAATGTCAGCTCGTTATAAAGTTAGCTGTGGTTTAAAGTTAGCTCAGCATAATGTTAGGTTGGTGTAAAGTTAGCGTAGTTTAAAGTTAGCTCATTATAATGTTAGCAGGATTTAAAGTTAGTTCGTTATAGAGACAGCTTGATTTAAAGTTAGCTCAGCATAAAATAGTGCATTATAAGTTAGCCTGTTCCAATGTTAGCTCACAATAAAGTTATCTCAGTATAAAATTAGCTCGGTTTAAAATTAGCTCGTTTTAAGGTTAGCTTGTTATAAAGTCAACTCGATTTAAAGTTACCTTGGTTTAGAGTTAGCTAGATTATAAGTTAGCTCAGCATAAATTAGCTTGTTATATGTTAACTGTTTATAGTTAGCTTGGTTAAAAGTTAGCTTATTATAAAGTTAGCTCTGTCTAAAGTTGCATCAATTTAAAGTTAGCTCGTTATAAGGTTAGCTCGTTATAAAGTCAACTCAATTTAAAGTTAGCTTGATCCAAAGTTAGCTAGTTGTAAAGTTAGCTCATTGTAAAGTTAGCTCGATTTAAAGTTACCTCAGTTGAGAGTTAGCTAGATTTTAAGTTACCTTGGCATAAATTAGCTAGTAATAAGTTAGCTCGTTATACGTTAACTCTGTTTATACTTAGCACAGTTAAAAGTTAGATCATTATAAAGTTAGCTCAGTTTAAAGTTAGCTCGGTTTAAAGTTACCTCAATTTAAAGTTAGCTCTTTATAAAGTCAACTCAATTTAAAATTAGCTCGATTTAAAGTTGACTCAATTTAAAGCTAGCTTCATACAAAGTTAGCTCGTTGTAAAGTTAGCTTGATTTAAAGTTAGCTCATTTTAAGGTTAGCTCGTTTTAAGGTCAGCTCGATTTAAAGTCAGCTCGATTTAAAGTCAGCTCGATTTAAAGTCAGCTCGATTTAAAGTCAGCTCGATTTAAAGTTGGCTCAATTTAAGTTGGCTCGATGTAAGGTTAGGTCGATTTAATGTTGGCTCGATTTAAAGTCAGTTCAATGAAGTTAGCTTGGTTTAAAGTCAGCTCATTATTAAGTCAGCTCATTATTAAGTCAGCTCGATTTAAAGTTAGCGCAATGAAGTTAGCTTGGTTTAAAGTCAGCTCATTAAGTCAGCTCGATTTAAAGTCGGCTCGATTTAAATTCGTCTCGATTTAAAGTAGTCTCGATTTAATGTAGTCTCGATTTAAAGTCGGCTCGATTTAAGGTTAGCTCGATGTAAAGTTGGCTCGATTTAAGGTTAGCTCGATGTAAAGTTAGCTCGATTTAAGGTTAGCTCGATGTAAAGTTGGCTCGATTTAAGGTTAGCTCGATGTAAAGTTAGCTCGATTTAAGGTTAGCTCGATGTAAAGTTGGCTCGATTTAAAGTTGGCTCGATGTAAAGTTGGCTCGATGTAAAGTTGGCTCGATGTAAAGTTGGCTCGATTTAAAGTTGGCTCGATTTAAATTTAGCTCGATGTAAAGTTGGCTCGATTTAAAGTTGGCTCGATTTAAAGTTGGCTCGATGTAAAGTTAGCTCGATTTAAAGTTAGGTCCATCAAAAGTTAGTTCGATACAAAGTTAACCCGATACAAAGTTAGCTTGTTGTAAAGTTAGCTTGGTTTAAATTTAGCTCGATGTGAACTTGGCTCGATTTAAAGTTAGCTCGATGTGAAGTTAGCTCGATTAAAAGTTGGCTCGATTAAAAGTTGGCTCGATGTAAAGTTAGCTCGATTTAAAGTTAGGTCCATACAAAGTTAGCTCGATACAAAGTTAGCTCGTTGTAAAGTTAGCTTGGTTTAAATTTAGGTCGATAAAAAGTTAGCTCGGCATAAAGTTAGTTCCTTGATAATGTCAGGAAAACGCTTTCGTTTGAACGTCTCTGTTTGGCTCCACTAAAAGCGCCTCCAGATGTTAACTCTAAATTCCTCTTTAAAGTTAGCCCTTGCATTAAAAGCTTCTCCCAAACTTTGTTTCAAGCACATTTGTAGTCGTAAGCT
>NC_136266.1:72866739-72959239 GCF_964187855.1 Myxine glutinosa | reverse complement strand
CTCTAGCAGTGACTGCAATAGCAATCAGTGATAGAAAATACCATGTGATAAGCTTTCAAGAAATGCTTATGTTCTTGATTTTTCTTACGCCTTATTTTCGACCAATCTGTGCCTTGCTTCCTAGATAAGTTAGGGGGTTCAACCTGTGTATATTAACGGCTTAAGTTGGTCACAAATAAACAATTTGCAGTATGCCGTCCTGATGAGGGGAAAATAAGCCCTCGTCGGGACGGCATGGTGTTGAGTTCGTTGGGACTCACTCCTATGGAGGAGGGGTCCAATTGTGTGACCATGCATTCTGGCCCTTCGGGATCAGGATTCATGTGTTTTGATTGACCATGTGCTTCAGCCTTTGGGTTGAGGTGCATGTGTATGCAAATGGGACAGCCTTGATAGACGATGTACCTTGGCTGTGGGGTCAACGTGCACGTCCAAGGCTGTTTAAATGTTTGATTTTTTACCGTTTTTATTATAAAAAAAGGCAGGCCTCAAAAGGTCCATTATAAGGGCGAAATCTAGATCGACATCTCTGCCTTTGTCTATTTGTGACCATAGAACTTTAATCTCAGTCTGCAAAGACCTGAGTACCACGCAGATGCCTCCTAGGTTGGAGGTGATGTGTTGGTATAATTTATGCACATGACGTCAGCGTCATGTCATAGGGTTAGTGTGCTTCTTTGGTTAAATTTAATATTCCTGACTGCAAACCTCCTAATTGTTGATGAGCAGGGCAGCGACAAAGTTTTTATTTTATATTTTTTTTCTTTAATTTTTTTGTATGCAGGATCGAGGCTCGTGAAAGAGCTAACACTTATCACACGAAAAATCAAACAGACACACAAAACATATAATAAAGGTAGCGGTAGACAAGATGGGGAGAGAAGGGGAAGCACAAACCCAACATTTAAAAGCAGGGACATCGGGAAATCTGTGAGAGGGAGAGGGCTTGGGGGGAGGAGACGTGGGACGGGGCGGGGGGGGGGGGGAAGGGAGAAGTATAAAACACAAGGACACTGCAAGGACTTCCAGGAAAGAAGTCGGTATTTCAAAAAAGTGGATCTGGGGTGAAATTAGCGGGGGTAGAAAAGATCAAGGTTTGGATGGAGGAAGATAAGAGATGGTGGTGAACAGCTGTTTTAAAGACCTGGAGGGAGGAGTGGGATTGAAGAGAGTGAGAGCGTTTGTTCCAGAGGCGGGAGAAAAGAGGAATGAAAGAGGTAAGGTGAGCAGAGAGTCTTGATTTTGGCAGTTTAACCATAAGAGGGTTGCTGGCAGATATTGTCTGACCTCTAGGAATATTTGGGGGACAGAGCACAGACAGAGCTGGGGGAGCAAGGCCGGAGAGGAGTCGGTAGAAGACAGAAAGTCCACCAACCTGCCTGCGGTGAGTGAGTGAAAGGCCCTCAGAGTTAGCTTCATCGCAGAATATTCCAATGATTCTGAAAGCATTGGTTTCAACAGCATGAAGCCGAGCTAGGTGTGAGGCAGGAGCACCAGCCCAGAGGGGAGAGCAGTATTCCATTGAGCTGTGGATGAAAGCCTTGTATGTAGTGAAGAGCTCAGGTGTGCCAAGGAAGGACTTCGCACGACGGAGGATGCCCAGTCGGCGACTCGCTTTGGAGGCCCGCTGGGAAATATGGTTTTCCGAGGAAAGATCATAGCAGATAGTGAGACCCAAAAGCTTGAGTGACAGAACTTCTTGGAGAGGATTGTTGAGAAAGTAGATGGAAGGGTTGTCCAGTCAGTCTTTTCGGAGAGACATAGTAAGAGAGTGAGATTTGTCAGGATTGAAAGACATGCTCCACTTGTTTGACCAGTCTGTGATTTTGTCAAGGTCTGCAGAGAGTGAGGAGGCTGCAGACTGCCAATCTGAGGGATGAGGTATGGAGAGGCAGAGAATGGAGTCATCAGCAAAGAGATAGAAAGGATTTTCCAGAAAGTTGGAGAGATCATTGATGAAGACCCGAAAATGCACATGGTCCAGAACACTGCCTTGGGGAACTCCAGCCTGAACACGAAGGGGAGATGAGAGAAATCCATTCAGGGCCATACGTTGACTACAACCAGGTAGGAAGTCCGCAAACCATATGTGGAGATTTCCATGGATACCATTAGAGGAGATTTTGCTTCGCAGAGCGGGGTGTCAGACCGTATTGAAGGCATGTGATATGTCAAGGGAGACAGCTCTGATTTCCTGTTTGGCATTGAGGATCTCCATCCATTGCAATGATGCAATGATGGATTCTGAAGCAATGATGGATTCCATGACTTTGCTGATAATTGGGAGCAGGCTGATTGGTCTGTAGTTGCAAGGTAGTTGCAAGGTTTTTGCACATTTTTTGTGTGAAGCAGTAATGTTGGCGGATTTCCAAGCTGATGGAAGATGACCTTGAGCAAAAGACAGGGTTAAGAGAGCAGAGAGAGAATGTGAAAGAGCGACAGAGCAGGATTTTAGGACCCATGGGCTGATGCCGTCTGGTCCAGTTGCAGAATCAGAGTCGAGGTTTGACAGAAACTTAGCCACCTTGTCAGGAGAGAAGGACACAGAGTCCAGGAGCAACTGGGTTCGACTGGGTAAGGTGGGTACAGAGAGAGACGGGTTTGGGACACAAGATTTTGAGGAAAACACAGAGTTGAGGCATTCAGCTTTTTCACTTGCGGAGTCAGCTGTGTGGCCATTTGAGGTAGGGGGGGTGGGGGGGGGGGATGGAGGTGGAACAAACACCAGAACCAGAGTTGACCAGATGCCACCAGGATTTGGAAGAGGGAGACAGATTTGAGAGTTTAGTCTTGAGAGCAAAAAGATAGTGTTTCCTGGCTCTCCTGAGGGTGGACACACCATTTTTACGGGCTTTGTGAAAGGAAATGAGATTGCCTTCCATTGGATTTGCCTTCCAGGAGGTGAAGGCAAGTTGTTTCAGGGCAACTCCCTCACCACTAGATTCTGTGTACCATGGACAGGAGGAAGGGTATGACAACTGAAGACGAGATGGGATAAATCTGTGCATGAGATAGCGCAATTTACTTGGGAAGAATTCCCAGGATGAGTTGATGTCAGAGGCAGGAGAGATGGGAGACCAGTCCAGATGATTGGTGGCTGCTTGAAGACCATGCCAGTTGGCCTGAGCGAAATGCCAGACTCGTTGACACTGAGGAGGCTCTCTGAGAATTGCCAGAGAGATGTCCACTTTAACAAGTGTTACGCCTAGGTCCCCGTCGTGGAAGTGATGTGAGTTGACAAAGTGGAACACGCAGAAAACATGCTATGATATGATATTTCGCTCACAAGGTTCAGACATATATATGGTGGCGGCCATCCTGGATTTTGACGTGGCGACCCACTTTACAATGGCGGTCTTCCTTATGCCGAGATACTCCCACACACCAAATTAGAAGTTGGTACTTCGCTTTTCTTTCAAGATATTCTTCTCACAAGATTCAGACATACATGGCGGCGGCCATCTTGGATTTTGACATGGCGACCCAATTTTAAAGAGCGTTCTTCCATGTGCCTAGATACACCCACACACCAGATTAGAAGTTGGTACTTCGCTTATTTTTCGAGATATTTCGCTCACAAGGTTCAGACATATATATGGTGGCGGCCATCTTGGATTTTGACGTGGCAACCCAATTTTCAATAGCGTTCTTCCTTATGGCGAGATACACCCACACACCAAATTAGAAGTTGGTACTTCGCTTATTTTTCAAGATATTCATCTCACAAGTGTCGGACATACATCGTGGCGGCCATCTTGGATTTTGACGTGGCGACCCAATTTTCAATAGCGTTCGTCCTTATGCCGAGATACACCCAAACACCAGATTAGAAGTTGGTACTTCGCTTATTTTTCAAGATATTCATCTCACAAGGTTCAGACATACATGGAGGTGGCCATCTTGGATTTTGACGTGGCGACTCAATTTTCAATAGCGTTCTTCCTTAAGCCTAGATACACCCACACACCAGATTAGAAGTTGGTACTTCGCTTATTTTTAAAGATATGCAGGTTACAAGGTTCAGACATACATGGCATCAGACATACATGGCGGCGGCCATCTTGGATTTTGACGTGGCGACCCAATTTTAAACAGCGTTCTTGCTTGTGCCGAGATACACCCACACACCAGATTAGAAGTTGGTACTTCGCTTATTTTTCGAGATATTTCGCTCACAAGGTTCAGACATATATATGGTGGCGGCCATCTTGGATTTTGACGGGGCGACCCAATTTTCAAAAGCCTTCTTCCTTATGCCGAGATACACCCACACACCATATTAGAAGTTGGTACTTTGCTTATTTTTCAAGATATTCATCTCACAAGTTTCAGACATACATAGCGGCGGCCATCTTGGCTTTTGACGTGGCGACCCGATTTTAAACAGCGTTCTTCCTTGTAGTCTAGGACCTGACTAACATATGTATGCAAATAATTTAGGAGAGGATAACTCAACTGTTGGCTAATATCACCCCCAGGAACAACCTGGGATGTGTGCCAAAATCTCTATCCAGGGCGAAAAGCCCGAAAATGACCACGCCCTTTTTAAAATGACCACGCCCTTTTTCATAGGAAGTGCTATTTCCGACATAGCTCTATCTTCTATACCGTTGGAGCTACAGATTTTCTGAGGTGCTTAAAATGTTCAGAATAGCCATGTTTAGGAGGTCATATATTTCCAAATAGGTTTTCTACGAGAAAATGACTAAAAAGCCCGAAAATACAGCCATTTTTAACACGATTTCATACTAATATTAAGCATATTCATGATATACAAAGGCCACTATGAGCCTCCATACATTTTATGATTTTGAGCTCCCTGATTGGCTGATAGTTTCAGTCTATAATTATACCACAATTGGGGTCACCAGGAAGAAGGAGGCAGTAGCTCTGTGGGGAACCATCAAGCATAAAAAAGACCAGTACGTTGACCTCCTGAAGATGAAGGATGATGTCGAAGGAGAACTCTCACTTCACCACGACTTCAACCCAAGTACTGCAACTAAGATAGTTGGGATGGTGCAAGACATAGAGGATTATCTCCTGAAGGTATGTAGTCCTCTACAAGACCAGGTAGCGCTGAAGAATATTCTCACTGGAGAAATTGTGACCAACGTAATCGTAGACAAGTTGTTGTGCTGTATCAAGGAGGGCAGCGCTGCTTGTGCTAAATTTATCGATGATCGACTCAGAAATAGGTCGATATCGACACACTCAACTATTAGCAAAATCAAGTTTACATCCCCTAAGACCACCTTAAATTTGGCTCCCAAAGCAGACATCAAAGATGAGACAATCAAATCTCTCATGTTTATTGAGTATGGGCGTCACCGGGGGTTCACTGTTGAGGAGCTGCTCCAGCATGAGATCACCAACTCTGCGTTTTTCTTGGTTGACAAAGATGATTACTTGAGGAAGAGTGCCAAATCACAACTTGGGACTGAGCTGCTGAAGTTGTGCCCACTAATAGATTTAAAAAAGGGCCAGAAACCTCCCCACAAACCCATGCCATAGTTATCGACTTCATGGCCATGGTGAGAAAAGTCCCCTTAAAGAAGCTTGATCCACCCGTCAAGACATTCCATGACTTTGCTATTGCCTTGACATCTATGGTCACCAAAGCTGGGCACACGTGTGATGAGATCCACATCGTTTTCGACGCTTACAGAGAGGACAGCATCAAGAAAGGAGAGAGGGGGAGAAGAGGAAAGTCAACAAAAATGGTGGTCCTTGATGTGATATCACCGAACCAAAATGTTCCAGTGGTATTAGAGAACTTTTGGTCGTCTTCCATCAGCAAAACTGCTTCCAGGCATTCTATGTTGAGTGGCTCACCACCAATTATCAAGGCACCAAACCGCTATACCTTGGTATATCACCACAGTCATGGTTGGTGTCAGCTGGGTGTGCTTCTCCATTCCCTCGGCTCAACTGCACACACGAGGAAGCTGATGACAGGATGATGTTTCATGTGCAGGACATTCTAAGTCACCGGTCAGGACCTACATCCTTGACGCTGTCATCAGGTGACACAGATGTCTTTGTGTGCCTGTTATACCACATCACAGTCAATTGGAGAGATATTGGCCTCCAAGAGCTCTGGCTCGTCCGCAACTCAGGAGTGAAAAGATCAATATTACCACTCCATGATATCTGCACAGCGCTGGGAGACGAGCTCACAAAGTGTCTCCCAGCACTCCATGTGCTGACTGGGTGCGATACAACCAGCAAGATATCAACTAAACTTGCAGCCCTGAACGCTGTCCGCAAACTAGGAAATTCCTCTCTGATCCTGAATTTCGACTGCCCACAGCTAACAGAAAGCACAATAGAGATGGCGGAGACATTCTTGGTCAAGTGTCTCAAACCATCAACAGACCTGGAGATATTTGACGACCTGCGTGTCGCTGCATTTGATAGCAATGCCCTCAAGATGGACTTTGAGAGAACCGCTTGCACATCAACTAATGCAAGAAAACATATCCAAAGAGGCTATTACCAACAGCAACTGTGGGTCCAAGCCCCATTTAGAGACGCCACCTTGATTATGAATGCCGAGTCTTATGGTTTTGTAAGAAGGGGCAGTTTATTAGTCCCTGAGATTGTGATCTCAAAACCCGAAGGCCTGCCCGATCCCTGTAGGTGTGGCAAGTGTGCTCGTAAGAATGGGTGTCCATGCAGGGTAGCTGATTTCAAGTGTTGCAAGTACTGCAAATGCAAAGGAGGTGATTGTTGTAAAAACCCTATCACTGAATGAACACTGCTCATCATCCTCATAACTGGACTCTGTTGTGTTACTCTTCATGTTCCTGTTCCCGACCCTGGTTTATGTGACACATAAACAGTACTATTGTGGTGTTCAAAGTTGTATTGTTGGCTGTTGGGCAAATTCCCTGCTGATCTTTGAAACATTAAGCTCTCTCGGTACTGCTGCCTACTAAAGTAATAAGTTTTTTTTGTTTTTTTTTCATTTTAAGTTAACATTCCATTGATAATAGTATGATTGAAAATACAATTTCTTTACAATAATCAAATGCTCGCTTTCTTTACTATGATATGGCAATTCCAGTATGTAGGTAGTTGTATGGTAATAAGTTGACCTAACGCTTTTTAGTCATTTTCTCGTAGAAAACCCATTTGGAAATATATGACCTCCTAAACATGGCCATTCTGAACATTTTAAGCATCTCAGAAAATCTGTAGCTCCAACGGTACCGAGTTGTTAGGGTTAGGGTTAGGGTCTGCCCGAAAGCCCGAAAACCGTCATTGCCTGGTATAGAAGATAGAGCTATGTCGGAAATAGCACTTCCTATGAAAAAGGGCGTGGTCATTTTTAAAAGGGCGTGGTCATTTTCGGGCTTTTCGCCCCGGATAGAGATTTTGGCACACATCCCAGGTTGTTCCTGGGGGTGATATTAGCCTATAACAGTTGAGTTATCCTCTCCTAAATTATTTGCATACATATGTTAGTCAGGTCCTGGACTATTGTGCCCACACACCAGATACACCCACACACCAGATTAGACGTTGGTACTTCGCTTATTTTTCGAGATATTTCGCTCACAAGTTTCAGACATATATATGGTGGCGGCCATCTTGGATTTTGACGTGGCGACCCAATTTTCAATAGCTTTCGTCCTTATGCCGAGATACACCCACGCACCAAATTAGAAGTTGGTACTTCGCTTATTTTTCAAGATATGCAGGTTACAAGGTTCAGACATACATGGCATCAGACATACATGGCGGCGGCCATCTTGGATTTTGACGTGGGTTGCACCCACACACCAAATTCGAATGCGGTCCTTCGCATACGCACGCACGCACGCCCGCACGCACGCCGCACGCACGCACACACGCACGCCCGCACGCACGCACGGACGGACGGACGGACGGACCGACACACGGACGGACGGGAAAGCCATAGTCCCCCTTTCGCTCCGCTGAGCGACGGGGGACAACAAGCATATTGTCAGATGAACCGATTGGAGCAGAAGAAGAGCAGCAGACATTTGCAGGGAAGTTTGTCATAACCAAGTCTAGAAGAGAAGATGCTCCGTTGAGGGTTAGGAAATTGACAGATTGTGTCAGTCCTAATGAGTCACAGAAGTCCTTTGCTGAGGTGCCATGGCTGGTGTGAAAGGTACCCAGACCCAGCCAGCTGGCATGATGATAGTTGAAATCACCACATATGAGGAAGAGAGAGTTGGGATGAGTCGATATAAGTTGGTCCATGTTATCAGACAATGATATGTAGATGGAGTCATCACTGTTTGGTGGACGGTACAACACACATATGAACAAAAGGTGGGAGCAAAGGGGAAGCCGTAGCCAGAGGTACTCCTGGAGGTGAGGTGGAGAGAGGGCAGTGCAGGGAGAGTGAGGAGGAGAGTTTTTGATAAGGATAGCAACCCCACCTCCAGGACGAGTCTCAGGTCTGTCATACCAGAGGAGGCAGTAACCAGTGAGAGATATTAAGGAATTGGAGACATGTTGAAGGAGGAAAGTTTCTGTTAAGCAGATTAAGTCTGGTTTGTCAGAAGCAACCTGTAGGGAGAGATCAATCAGGTTTGAGCGAAGGCTCCGGATGTTTGAGGTCCATACCGTTAAGGAGAAGGAAGGGGGAGCATCGGATACAGGACAGGGAAGGGGAGGGGTAGGGTCAGATGAGGGAGAGGAGGAGGAGGTAGGGAGAGGTTTGATGGTGATTGGATGAGGTACAGTGAGGTGTTGTTTAAGGGGGGAGAGCGAGGCAGTGGGTTGGAGGAGATGGAGGTAAGAGTTGGAAGGGATAGGAAGTGGGGAGGAGGATGCTTTGAGGAGGAGGGGTGAGAGGGAAGAATTGGAGAAAAATGGAGGGTGGGGAGATTTGGAGTGGAGAGGGAGTTTTGAAGGGGAGGAGTGAGGGGAAATTTAGGAGGGGAGGGGCAAGGGGGAGTTTGTGAGTGGAGGGGTGAGGGGGGAGATTTGAAGCAGAACAGTTTGGGGCGAGTTCAGAAGGGGAGAGGTGAGGGGAGAGTTTAGGAGGGGAGGGGTGAGGAGGAGTTTAGGAGGGAAGGGGCAGGGGGGGGATTTGAAAGGGAAGGGTGATGGGGGAGTTTAGGAGGGGAGGGGTAAGTTTGTATTTTAGAAAGTGTTAGCCGATTAATGGAAAACGAACATTTATTGCAAAATGAGTTTCTTGTGATTTTCGAGTCAGAGATCCGTTTGAAAACGTTAGAGGAGGGGTGCAATGCAGGTGAGTTTAGGGAATGTAGAAAGGCAGAACTGTAAGAGATTGAATTTATTGTTATTTCTTATAAAGGTTTATAAAGATTACAAAGTAAAATAAAGTTTGTAAAATAAAGTTTATAATGTTTATAAAGAAGATTGAATTTATTTATTATAAAAAGTGGTTATTATGAAGTGGAAACGTCTAGGAGCAACAACAGCTCAGCCGCGAAGTGGTCGGCCACACAAGCTCACAGAACAGGACGGCCTAGTGCTGAAGTGTGTAAAAATCCTCTGTCCTCAGTTGATTGATTCTTGTCCCTTCCAGCTCCCAGCTGATTTGTGGAGCAACAACCCAAAAGAATGGCCTTGTAAAGTAAACCACATGAAGAGACACCTCGTAAAGGAAACAACATGAAGAGACACCTCGTAAAGTAAACCACATGGAGAGACATCTCGTAAAGTAAAGAAGATGACACCTCATGAAGTAAACCACGTGAAGAGTTATCTCATAAAGTAAACCAGATGAACAGACGCCTCGTAAAGTAAACCACATGAAGAGACACCTCATAAAGTAAACCACATGATGAGACATCTCGTAAAGTGAACCATAAGAAGAGACACCTCGTAAAGTAAACCAGATGAAGAGACACCTTGTAAAGTAAACCACATGAAGAGACACCTCATAAAGTAAACGACATGAAGAGACACCTCGTCAAGTAAAGTACATGAAGAGACACCTCGTAAAGTTAACCACATGAAGACACCTCGTAAAGTAAAGCACATGACGAGACACCTCGTAAAGTAAACCAGATGACAAGACACCTCATAAAGTAAACCACATGAAGAGCCACCTCGTAAAGTAAACCAGATGACGAGACACCTCATAAAGTAAACCACATGAAGAAACACCTTGTAAAGTAAACCACATGAAGAAACATCTTGTAAAGTAAACAATATCAAGAGACACCTCTTAAAGTAAACCAGATGAAGAGACACCTCGTAGAGTAAACCAGATGAAGACACACCTCGTAAAGTAAACCACATGAAGAGGCACCTCATAAAGTAAACCACATGAAGAGACACCTCAGAAAGTAAACGACATGAAGAGATGCCTCATAAAGTAAACCACATGAAGAGACACCTCATCAAGTCAATCACATGAAGAGACACCTCGTAAAGTCAACCACATGAAGAGCCAACTGGTAAAGTAAACCAGATGAAGAGACACCTCGTAAAGTCAACCACATGAAGAGACACCTCGTAAAGTCAACCACATGAAGAGCCAACTGGTAAAGTAAACCAGATGAAGAGACACCTCATAAAGTCAACCACATGAAGAGACACCTCATGAAGTCAACCACATGAAGAGACACCTCTAAAAGTAAACCACATGAAGAGACACCTCTAAAAGTGAACCACATGAAGAGACACCTCTAAAAGTAAACCACATGAAGAGACACCTCTTAAAGTCAACCACATGAAGAGACACCTATAAAAGTAAACCACATGAAGAGACACCTCATGAAGTCAACCACATGAAGAGACACCTCATGAAGTCAACCACATGAAGACACACCTCGTAAAGTCAACCAGAGACACCTCGTAAAGTAAACCAGATGAAGAGACACCTCGTAAAGTCAACCACATGAAGAAACACCTCGTAAAGTAAACCAGATGAAGAGACACCTCGTAAAGTAAAGCACATGAAGAGACATCTCGTAAAGTAAACCACATGAAGAGACACCTCTAAAAGTGAACCACATGAAGATACACCTCTAAAAGTAAACCACATGAAGAGACACCTCTAAAAGTAAACCACATGAAGAGACACCTCTAAAAGTGAACCACATGAAGAGACACCTCTAAAAGTAAACCACATGAAGAGACACCTCTAAAAGTCAACCACATGAAGAGAAACCTATAAAAGTAAACCACATGAAGAGACACCTCATGAAGTCAACCACATGAAGACACACCTCGTAAAGTCAACCAGAGACAACTCGTAAAGTAAACCAGATGAAGAGACACCTCGTAAAGTCAACCACATGAAGAAACACCTCATAAAGTAAACCAGATGAAGAGACACCTCGTAAAGTAAAGCACATGAAGAGACATCTCGTAAAGTAAACCACATGAAGATACCTCGTAAAGTAAACCACATGAAGAGACATCTCGTAAAGTAAACCACATGAAGAGACATCTCGTAAAGTAAACCACATGAAGAGACACCTCGTAATATGGGATAGTGTAATGGATTCACCTTTTTATTGAAACTGAACGAATTTTCCTTTTATAAAAAACAAAGGAATACGTCACAACTTTTTCAGAGCATCCAGGCAACGTCATGCAAATCGACGTTTTTATAGCCGGCGAAGCCGGTGTTGTCAATGAACGCGTACGTATTATGTTGAAAACCTGATTATGCCTTGGCTCGAGAAGTCCGAAGCGCAGTGGAGGCCGCCATCTTGCGGATGCGGAAGTATGCATAACAAATTTAAAACGTTCATTAGGAGTTTCTTTCACCCATCATTGTTTGATTCACAATCTTATGCACCTCCAATGTATTATTAAAATACTTTAAGACCAACATCGGCCCGCACGGGCCTGGTTATCTTCAACGAAACGCGTCACCAAACACCGGACCCAATGAGAGTCGAGCATTTGCAAAAATATTTCTAAAATGAAATCACTCAATGGTGGCTGCCATCAGCCGGATGCGGAAGTTTGCATAAAACAATTGCGAAAGAGTTCAAAAGGAGTTTGTTTCACCCGTCGTTCTTTGATTCACAATCTAATGAACCTCTAATTTGTAATTAAAATACGTTAAGACCAACCTCGTTATCTTCAACGAAAATCGTCATCAAACACCAGAACCAATGAGATTCAAGCATTTGAAGAAATATTTTTTTAAAGCTTATTACGCGTTTCGGAGGGTGAAAACGGCGTCAAATATTCTAACATTGACGAAGAATTATTTTTTTGAAATCTCGTGGCCGTCGGGGATAGTTTTTCACGGCCAGAAATACGGTATAAGCGGTTTACATATTTAGTTTAGAAATACGGATCGTTTTTCACGGCCGGAAATATCCGAAGTTGAGATGGATTTCACCGAATTAATCACTGCAAGCTAACTTCTTCTGGTGGAGGAAGCCGCAGTGCCCGGAGAGAACCAGCCCTGACAGCGACTTACGTTAGAAGACTACACACATACTGTGAAAACGTATGTTAAGCCCAGTTAAAATTTCTTAAAATAGGCCTTAAGCTAGCACATCGTGTAGTTACTTCCTTAAGCTTCTTGTGACATTTATTGTATGTAGGTATTGGGGAGGACTGCCTGCTCTTCTCTTTTACCAAGTCTTACCAGGTACGGTACCTACTACACCTACCAACTACCTAACCTACTGATGCCATAGTGATGGGTAAAATAGTGGCAAGAGACTTTGGCTTCGCCGGCTCATTGCAGCTTTGCAGTCGGTACTAGTAGCCGGCGAAGCCGGTGTTGTCAATAAACGCGTACGTATTATGTCGAAAACCAGATTATGCCTTGGCTTGAGAATTCCGAAGCTCAATGGAGGCCGCCATCTTGCGGATGCGGAAGTATGCATAACAAATTGAAAAACGGTCAATAGGAGTTTCTTTCACCTGTCTTTGTTTGATTCACGATCTTATGCACCTCCAATTTATTATTTAAATACTTTAAGACCAACCTCGGCCCGTACGGGCCTGGTTATCTTCAACGAAAAGCGTCACCAAACACCGGAACCAATGAGATTTGAGCATTTGAAAAAATATTTCTAAAACAAAATCACGCAATGGAGGCCACCATCCACCATATGCAGAAGTTTGCATAAAACAATTGCGAAAAAGTTCAATAGGAGTTTGTTTCACCCGTCTTTCTTTGATTCACAATCTAATGCACCTCTAATTTGTAATTAAAATACGTTAAAACCAACCTCGTTATCTTCAACGAAAATCGTCACCAAACACCGGAACCAATGAGATTCGAGCATTTGAAAAATATTTTTAAAAAGCTTATTACGCGTTTCGGATGCTGAAAACGGCGTCAAATATTCTAAAATTGATGAAGAATTATTTTTTAGAAATGTCGCGGCCGTAGGGGATAGTTTTTCACGGCCAAAAATACGGTATAAGTGGTTTACATAAAGAAAGAAAGCTCGGTTTGATTAACGACAGTCACACATTGCCGTTGCAACGGCGCTATCGTCTGATCTGTCGGCACTGATCTTACTGCAAGCTAACTTCTTCTGGTGGAGGAAGCTGCCATGCCCGGAGAGAACCAGCCCTGACAGCGACTGAAGTTAGAAGACTACACACATACTGTGAAAACGTATGTTAAGCTCAGTTGAAATTTCTTAAAATAGGCCTTAAGCTAGCACATCGTATCGTTACTTCCTTAAGCTTCTTGTGACATTTATTGTATGTAGGTATTGGGGAGGACTGTCTGCTCTTCTCTTTTACCAAGTCTTACCAGGTACGGAACCTACACCGACCTACTATCAACTACCTAACCTACTGATGCCATCGTGATGGGTAAAATAGTGGCAAGAGGCTTTGGCTTCGCCGGCTCATTGCGGCTTTGCAGTCGGGTACGAGTAGCCGGCGAAGCCGGTGTTGTCAATGAAGGCGTACGTATTATGTTGAAAACCTGATTATGCCTTGGCTCAAGAATTCCGAAGTGCAGTGGAGGCCGCCATCTTGCGGATGCGGAAGAAGGCATAACAAATTTAAAACGTTCATTCGGAGTTTCTTTCACCCGTCATTGTTTGATTCACCATCTTATGCACCTCAAATGTATTATTAAAATACTTTAAGACCAACATCGGCCCGCACGGGCCTGGTTATCTTCAACGAAACGCGTCACCAAACACCGGACCCAATGAGAGTCGAGCATTTGCAAAAATATTTCTAAAATGAAATCACTCAATGGAGGCCGCCATCGACCGGATGCGGAAGTTTGCATAAAACAATTGCGAAAGAGTTCAATAGGAGTTTGTTTCACCCATCGTTCTTTGATTCACAATCTAATGAACCTCTAATTTTTAATTAAAATACGTTAAGACCAACCTCATTATCTTCAACGAAAATCGTCATCAAACACCAGAACCAATGAGATTCGAGCATTTGAAAAAATATTTTTTTAAAGCTTATTACGCGTTTCGGAGGGTGAAAACGGCGTCAAATATTCTAACATTGACGAAGAATTATTTTTTAGAAATCTCGCGGCCGTATGGGATAGTTTTTCACGGCCAGAAATACGGTATAAGCGGTTCACATATTTAGTTTAGAAATACGGATCGTTTTTCATGGCTGGAAATATCCGAAGTTGAGACGGAATTCACCGAATTAATCACTGCAAGCTAACGTCTTCTGGTGGAGGAAGCCGCAGTGCCCGGAGAGAACCAGCCCTGACAGCGACTGAAGTTAGAAGACTACACACATACTGTGAAAACGTATGTTAAGCCCAGTTAAAATTTCTTAAAATAGGCCTTAAGCTTGCACATCGTATAGTTACTTCCTCAAGCTTCTTGTGACATTTATTGTATGTAGGTATTGGGGAGGACTGTCTGCTCTTCTCTTTTACCAAGTCTTACCAGGTACGGTACCTACACTGACCTACTATCAACTACCTAACCTACTGATGCCATAGTGATGGGTAAAATAGTGGCAAGAGGCTTTGTCTTCGCCGGCTCATTGCGGCTTTGCAGTCGGTACTAGTAGCCGGCAAAGCCGGTGTTGTGAATAAACGCGTACGTATTATGTTGAAAACCAGATTATGCTGGATCCCTTGGCTTGAGAATTCCGAAGCTGTGACGCACCAAATCGCTCAATGGAGGCTGCCATCTTGCGGATGCGGAAGTATGCATAAAAATTGAAAAAGGTTCAATAGGAGTTTGTTTCACCCGTCTTTGTTTGATTCACAATCTAATGCACCTCTAACTTGTAATTAAAATACTTTAAGACCAACCTCGGCCCGCACGGGCCTGGTTATCTTCAACGAAAATCGTCACCAAACACCAAACACCAATGAGATTCGGGCATTTCAAAAAATATTTCTAAAACCAAATCACTCAATGGAGGCCGCCATCGTCCGGATGCGGAGGTATGCATGACAAAAATTGAGAAAAAGTTCAATAGGAGTTTGTTTCCCCCGTCTTTGTTTGATTCACATTCTGATGCACCTCTAATGTGTAATTAAAATACTTTAAGATCAACCTCGTTATCTTCAACGAAAATCGTCACCAAACACCGGAACGAATGAGATTCGAGCATTTCAAAAATTATTTCAAAAGAGCTTATTACGCATTTCGGAGGGTGAAAACGGCGTCAAATATTCTAAAATTGACGAAGAATTATTTTTTAGAAATCTCGCGGCCGTAGGGGATAGTTTTTCACGGCCGGAAATATCCGAAGTTGAGACGGAATTCACCGAATTAATCAAGAAGTAAATTTTATCAATTTTAATCTCATCCAGAATGCAAATGGTGTCATTTTAGGTCTGAATTTGCGAAATTTTGTGAGCTGACCAATCAACGATCTAATATGATCTTACTGCAAGCTAACTTCTTCTGGTGGGGGAAGCCGCAGTGCCCAGAGAGAACCAGTCCTGACAGCGACTGAAGTTAGAAGACTACACACATACTGTGAAAACGTATGTTAAGCCCAGTTAAAATTTCTTAAAATAGGCCTTAAGCTAGCACATCATATAGTTACTTCCTTAAGCTTCTTGTGACATATATTGTCTGTAGGTATTGGGGAGGACTGTCTGCTCTTCTCTTTTACCAAGTCTTACCAGGCACGGTACCTACTACACCTACCTACTACCAACTACCTAACCTACTGATGCCATAGTATAGTGATGGGTAAAATAGTGGCAAGAGGCTTTGGCTACGCCGGCTCATTGCGGCTTTGCAGTCGGGTACTAGTAGTTATTCAAAAACGAAAACCTGCCCGGGCCTCTCAGACCCGTACGTGCACAGTCGGGTTAAGCTTGGCAGCGTTAATTAGTTTTCTGGGTGGACAGCACTATTAATACCATGGAAGTATATCGCACAAAATGTGAGCTCTGTCTACTGTAACGCCATGGCTTGCAAAAGTAGCGTTCACCAATCGCCAGATATCATAAATTTTGTCAGATTTCACTCCAGATGTGGACATTATTTAGTCGAGAGCATCCAATCCTAATATCCGAATACAGATTTTGATGATATGCTTCAATTATGTAATGATAATCGATCGTGTTTCCAAGGCAAGGCACGTTTGAGTAGGCCGAAACAAAATGGCGGCTTAGGAACCCAGCGAGGTGAAGTGGGCTGACCAAGATGGTGGGCCACCATATTGGTACACCACCACAACGTTTTTTTTTCTTTTCTTATGAGCACCTCGTTAATCATCTATCTATAATTCCAGTAATCTCTGTGTGTCTGTCTGTCTGTATGTATGTATGTATGCGACCGCTGTTTCTCGACAACTACCGGTCCGATATACTTGAAACTTGCCAGGTATATTGCTGGGGACACGAGGATGTGCCTTTTCAAGGTTTGAAATTAATCGGACAAGTAGTTCCCAAGGTATGGTCACCGTACTCGCAAGCCGTTCGCTTTGGCTTTGCGAATGGACCAAACCATTTCATGTAAATAGAGGGGGGGGGGGGGGGTTCTGTGGTCGTTGCGAATGGACCAAACCATTTCATGTAAATAGAGGGGGGGGTTCTGTGGTCGTTACTGCCACGTGGTTTCAAAGTTTTTTTTTGTTGTTGTTGTTTGCACGCATGTTTTTTTGCACGCACGTACGGGCAAGCACGTACGGGTGTGCCCGTACGTGCGGGCACGCCCTAGTCTTCAAAAAGGGTGTTATAACACACACAAACACCCAGTTTTCATCCTTGCAATCTGTTGGAGGTCCAGGTGTATGCATGCAAAGTTTGAGCCGCTAGGTTTCATGGTTTTGGAGTTATGGAGGAGACAGACAGACACTGCCTTTTATTTATATACAGACTTGGCATTTAATATGGATTTTTTTTTCTTTTCTTGACTTGGGTTTACTTTCTTAACTCAGTATATCAATCTGGTGAGTTTCCTTTACACTTTGGCGACTTATTTGTTAAAAGAACCATGTCACTGATTGTCGCAGCAAGAAGTCAACAACAGGATTATATCACAGCTGGCGTGACAAAATGTACGGACAGGTGCATTTGATGATTGGCTTCACAGTCTTATACAAGGATATACAAGGTATACAAGGGTTGTTGCGTTCTGTATTAGTAGAAAACAACTGCTGCACATCTCCAAAAGTTATTGCCGCTTCCTCTGGAGATGTTCCGTCAACTCGACAATGCTGTTTGTCATGGAGTGGTGGCTTTACAAAATTACGGCATGAAACAGCATGCTATTGCTCGGCAGTATGGCATCACTCAAGGTCAGGTGTCAAAGATCCTGAAACGAAATGCTCAGAGGGGTGTCCCTACTCCAATACCGAGGCCAGCACGTCCCCGCAGAACCACAAGGAGGGATGATCGCCAGCTGCACCGGTTAGTCCGCAATGGCCGTACCAAGTCAGCTAATCGGCTTAGGGCTGAGTGGCAGCAAATGACAAATGTGCCTGTATCCAGAAGGCTAGTCAACCAACGACTGGTTCAAGCAGGCTATTGTGCCAGGCGTCCCCTGAGAAAGCCACGCCTGACCAGACAACACCGCCAGCGCCGATTGCAGTGGGCCAGAGAGCACCGTCAATGGCAGCCAGGACACTGGAATCACGTGATCTTCACTGACGAGTCTAGATTTCTGGTCTATCGTCAAGATGGCCGCGTCTGAGTGCTCAGACAAGTGCATGAAGCCTACAACAAAGATTGTATAGTGCCAAGAGTCCAAGCTGGAGGTGGTGGGGTGACCGTTTGGGCTGCTTTTCATGCAGGAGGGAAAACTGACCTGGTTGTTCTGAATGGAAACCTGAACCAGTTCAAGTACAGGGCCATTCTGGAAGAAACATTGCTTCCATTTGCTCGTGCAGCCTTTCGAGGAAACTTTGTCTTCCAAGATGACAATGCACGGGCGCATCATGCTCGCATGATCCAACACTTTCTTGCTGACCGTGGTGTAGAGCATATGGAGTGGCCTGCTATGTCCCCGGATATGAATCCGATAGAGAACTTGTGGGCAGAATTAACGCGTCAAATCGACCACTTGGACCAGCAGCCGACCTCTGTGCATGAATTGCAGCAGGCTATTGTCACTGCATGGCAAGAGATTCCTGTCCAAACCTTGGCAAATCTCGTGAACAGCATGCCTCAACGTGTACGTGCTCTCCTGAATGCTCGTGGGGGTTACACGAAGTACTGAATTGTAATTTTACTGTCCGTAATCCCAGTCGTAATATAACTTTTGTTTTTGTTTAAAACATTTTTGGCTAATGTGCAAAATAAAGAGATACTTCTGGAAAACGTACAGAAGTTTAACACAGTACTGTCCATGAATTGAGTGCGATATAAGTTTACATCACTTTCAAGGATCAATTTATTTGTTTCGAAATGTCAAATGTGGTTTTTGTTTCTTTTAAAGGTCACATAAACAAAATCTAGAATAATTTCAACATAATTCCAATGAACTTTTGGTTCTAAGACATCTTGAAAAGTAAGTTCACCCCCCACAAAAAAAATATTCCATATTAAATGCCAAGTCTGTGTGTGTATATATATATATATATATATATATATATATATATATATATATATATATATATATATATATATATATATATATATATTGTTGCGGATCTCGAGCTCGTCGACATACTATAGGGGGTTAAACCCTTCTCCCCCTCGAGTTTCGAGTCCACGAGGCCGCTCCCCACTTTGCACTCGTGGGGGGCGGATTGCTAAGCAATTCCAGCCGCCAACCCTGTAGCGAGCGTGCGGAAGGGTCTCTGGTCAAATACCCAAGTACCTTCGATACACACACCGCCACGAGGATGTGGGCTGAACCTCGCACGAGTCACGCTGATGTGATACGCCCGAGTGGTTTGCGTGTCACGTGACTCGTGCCATTAATGATTACTGACCCGATCGAGCGGTTTTATCTTGTACAATGCGAGGCCAATGGTGGAAAAGATGTATACGACCAACTTAGAAGCAAAGAACACAGGTTTATTATAATTTGTACAATGATCAGGGCAAAGATACACAGACGAGAAACTTAACTGGTCTTAACTTAATTCCCCAGACAAGGGCCCTCTCACTCACGCGGGGAAAGGAAGGAAGAGAAGAGAACGCGCTCAAGCGCGGTCATTTGGTGCAGCTCGCCCCGGACGGCTCGTTGGCGTTCCCCTTTGTGATGTTCGCGGCACGGGACCTCGACCTCGCTCGAGCACGCACGGGAATCCGCCCAGCATGTCCCGAAGTTAACGAGGCGAAGCGCTCATGCAAGGCGTCCAGGCAGGAAGATCGTTGGAGTCTAGGGCCCCGGGAGAGATCGTCCTGCGAGAGCATTTATAACAGGGCAGCAGGGAGCAGGGGCAGAACACTGACTACTCAGAGAGAGAGAGAGAGCGATACGAGCTTCTTTTGTTCGGGGGCAGAGAGAGAGTTTGTGCTTCGACCTAGAGAGCTCAGAGAGACAGCTTCAGAATCCCGGGACAGAGAGCTCAGATAGACTTGACCACACCTTCAGAATGCCGGGACAGAGAGCTAGTTTGGGGGCCCGGGGCCGGGTTTTATAGCCCCCCCCCCCCAGAGTCCCACCAGAATGTTCCAAGCACCTCCCCTGGCTGCCGTTGTTAGCCACTCCCCTTTAGCTCCCATTGCCTGCTTGCTGCTTGCCAGCCACTCCGTCTGACTCCTCCCTCAGGCCTCCTAGACTTCTTCCAGGCCCTAGCACATGGCATTCCAGCCCAATGAGGCCTACACTTACTTACCTGTCTCAACGCATACTAACACCGGGAAGGAGACTATACTTAACATTCAATAAGAAATAATTGAACTAAGCGAGGCTACATGTTGTGGTGCAACTAACTAAGAGGGGGCTTTGCCTTTATTCCAAAAACCACAACACGACCCCCCTCTCTCACCAGACTCGTCCCGAGTCGACCCGTCGGAACGACCGGTAGAGTCTGGCATTCAATTTTACTGTTACTTTTAATGTGACACATAGGTGTAATCCCCCTAACATTTATTCTAACCCATGTGTGCGACATTATTTATACTAGATATGTCCCCCCTAATGTGTTGAGCAGCTACTCTATCGGACTCGCACCCACAACTATCCGTGTATTTTCGGAATTTTCAAACTAAACACATAGCCGGTGGGCACATTCTTATATGTACATGCACATAACTTAACCTTTATTTACAATCCTACAACCCAGGACCTGCACTTAATGAAAGAATTGGAGGAGAGAAAATCAAGCACTCAATATGGCACTTGCTGCTTACATCTTGCATCTTCTGTGTGTGGCTAACAAAACCGGCTGGCCCTGACCGGCATACAGGCCATGTGGAACATCAGGGCCATCTAAATCTTCACGACTTCATTCTTGGCACACAAGAGCACACAATTTCCTTTTCATTTGCCAGCAGGGCCACTCTCACGCGGTCCAACTGCATGGTGTCAGTGCCACTCAATAGAGAGTGATCCGAAGGTGCAAGGTAAGTTGCAGCAAGAGGCTGCACAGCAGAGGTGCGAGGCCACAAGGCGTGTGGTCCATAGGTGCAGCAAAAGGACTGGCAGCAAGGTGCTGCACAGGTCAGCTGCACAGGTGTGTCATGGCAGAATGGATGCTGCACAGGTGCAATGGTGCTGCACAGGTCGGCCTCCAATCGGTCCTGGGGTGGGGAGGGAAGACAAGGCGCAACAAGCAAAAGGAAAGGCACACGGTAGCACACGAAAAACAAGGTGACCAGGCACCACCATACCTGGTGCGGTGCGAGGGACGCGGCGGAGCGAGCGGAGCAAGCTCGTCCCTAGCCGTCCATACCCCCCACCATTGGCTACACTACTCTAGCCCCCCTTGAATTTATAATCCGTCTCTATGTCCTGTCTCCCATATCCCCCTCTATACCAAATTCGTCCCCAAATCCCTCCCAGGAAGGAAGGGAAGGAACAAAAAACAATGTCTCACTCACGTCATGATGCGTCTTACTCCCAAACGGCTGACAGAGCCTTGGTGTGAAGCTCGTCCTCCTTGGTGAATGGCTGTGGATGGTGCGAAGGGATCGAAGGGATCTAACTACTCTACAAACATTTACACTATTAAACTACCCAGGTCGTACCCTGCCAGTAGCCCTCTTTAAACTATGTGGTTCAAAGAACCCGAATTCCCATTGACCACACTGTGGTGCCCTCCGAATTTGGGTCTCACTCCAACAAATGGTCTCACTGTGCCTTAGCACAATTTCGGGGCTGGGTCGTGTGACTCCACTAGCAGGTCTACCTACCTGCGCACCTCTGCCACTGAAGCCGCCTCCCGAGCTTGCCTGCTCCTTGCGACTACACTAACTGGGGAAGGCCCTCCCTGGCACTTACCCCCTCGTATCGATGCCCACTTCGGCATCGGGTAACCCGGGTCCTCCCCTGGGATCCTCAGGCCCCACTCACTCACTATAACGAACCGGCTCCCAGAGCCTACCTGCGGCCTCACCTGGCCGGCAAGCTACCAGTGACGGATTGCCCCAATAACCACATGCACCAATTAACCCACACGCCCAGCCATGTCCCTGTCCACTGCACCCTACAAAACACTACTTGCTACTACCCGCACCACAGGTGTCAATATCCATGCAATTTACCTATGCCCTCTACATGGCTTTACACTACCCCCCCCCCCCCCCCGGGATTTTGCGAATGGGATCCACTCCCCCCCATTCAGTCCTTCGCACCATGAATTCCACACCAATTATTCCACACCATTTATTCCCACACACCTCAACACAATTCCATCCACACTACAACACAATTCCTCGACAAACACACAGCATCATCTATCTAACTAATTTCCCCTAAAACTCGTGCTTCCCTCGTCGTCCCTTTATACTATGCACACCCTTTTCTTTAACAACCACCTAAACTCTCTACGTCCCCTCTGCAGTTCAGGTGTCACTACTTAAATCTTAGTCCCTATGGTCTTCTAAATCCCTAACAATTATCCTAGCCCTCCCTCGGCTGGCTTCGATGCCCCATGGAGGCAACCATTGCTGGCCCCTCCATGGGCCTACCACTGCCATCCCCCTAAACTAATGCTCATGGGCCCCACGTGGGAGGAATGGTGACACTGCCATTCCCCCACGTGGGGTACACTACTCCCAGTCCTCTAAACTATGAGCCCCCCGTCAGTAGAGGTACTGGGTCCTGCCTCGGCCTCTAAGGCCCAGGCGATCCATGAGGGCGCCTGCTCGGCCGTGTAGGGTCTTAACCGGTCGGCATGGACGATCCGAGGGAGAGCTCGTGGTCCCATTTTGATTTTAACGACCATGTCACAAATTTACGCCAGGATGACCCCCGGGCCCTGCCGGGGCGATGTGAGCTTGGGGCATCTGCCCTTCCGTCTCCGGGGGTTGAAGAACCAAATCTTCGCCCCCGGAGAATATTGGCTCACCTGGCTACGGTCGGTAGTCATACCTGCGCTTCATTTTGGCACCTGCCAGCTGAAGCTGGCGCCGTGCAAAGACATGGACCCTCTCCATGCCTTCTTCTAAGTGACGGGCATAGCCCTCCCCTGGCGGTCTATCAGGGCCTTTGGGCACGGGCCCGCATAGAAGGTCGGCGGGAACCCGCAACTCCCGCCCTTACATGAGCAGCGCTGGACTACATGCGGTGGCCCCGTGTTGACTAGTGCGGTAGGCCATTAACAAATACGGGAGATGTTCGTCCCAATCGTCCTGACGGGTGGTGGTGAATAGGGCCAATTGCTGGATCAAGGTTCGATTGAACCTTTCCACCACCCCGTCAGATTGTGGTCTTAAGGGCGTTGTCCTAGTTTTCCGAATTGACAAGAGCCTGCACACATCTTTTAGCAATTGGCTTTCAAAATTTCGACCCTGGTCGGTGTGCAGCTCCTCCGGAATCCCATGCCGACATACAAATCCTTCCACGAAGGCCTGTGCCACAACCCCAGCTTCCTGGTTAGGGAGGGCATAGGCCTCCGGCCACTTGGTGAAATAGTCCATAACCACGAGAATGTACTTATTACCTTGGTGGGTGCGGGGTAGTGGTCCTAATATGTCCATAGCCACCCGCTCAAGGGGGGCCCCCACCTGATGTAATTGAAGGGGGCCCTCATCCTCCGTGCTGGTCCCTTTTTAGCAGTACAGGCGTCGCATCTCCGACACCAGTCCTGTATATCGCGCCCCATATTCTCCCAATAGAACCTCCGGCGGACCCGAGATGTTGTCTTTGTCCTGCCCAAATGGCCGCCGGGGCGGGTACCAGGCACCTGCTGTAAAATGGTGGTCTTGAATTGTTCTGGGACTATCACCAGCCAGGAAGTTTTCTCAGAATGAATCTCTACCCACTTGCGGTACAAGATGTTATTTTTCAATTCCAGGGTTTTCCACTGAGCCCAATAAACCTTTGTTGGCGCCCCGAGGGGGGTGACCTCTTCCCAACTAGGTCTCCTTCCCAATCGAACCCATTCGTGCACCGGTCCCAGTACGGGATCCTCCTGCTGGGCCGTGCTCCATGCCAAAGTTCCAAATTCCTCATCAGCGGTTAGTGGTAAGATTGGCCCTCTCACCCGGGTTGCACGGACTACGAGGGTAGGGCTGGGGTCTGCCAATTGTTCCCTGTCCTCGTGTCTCGCACAAAATTTATAGTTTTCTCCCAAACAGGGA
Organism: Myxine glutinosa; assembly: GCF_964187855.1. Classification (NCBI taxonomy): domain Eukaryota; kingdom Metazoa; phylum Chordata; class Myxini; order Myxiniformes; family Myxinidae; genus Myxine; species Myxine glutinosa. The sequence goes on along the minus strand of NC_136266.1, from coordinate 72,935,190 downwards.
CGTTGAGAGAGTGCGTCGGCATTCCCATGGGCCTTGCCGGCCCTATGGATCACACTGAAATCGTACTGCTGCAACTTCTCCAACCACCTTGCAATTTGGCCCTCAGGTTCCTTGAACCGGAGGAGCCATTGCAGGGAGGAATGGTCAGTTTGAACCAGAAATTTCCGCCCATACAGGTACGGATGGAAATGGCTCATGGCAGCCAGCATAGCCAATAACTCTTTACGAGTGGCACAATAATTTCGCTCGGGCCAACTCATGGCCCGACTATAATACGCGATCACTCTCTCCACGCCCCCCTGTGTCTGGGACAAGACCGCACCCAATCCCTCCTGGCTTGCATCCGTGTCCAGGGTAAACGTCCCATCATTGGTGGGGAAAGCTAGAATGGGTGCGGATGTCAAACACCCCTTCAATGCTAGGAAGGCCTCATTGCTCTCCCTTGTCCAATTAAACCTCGTCCCCTTTTCCGTAAGCCGGTGAAGGGGCCTGGCTATCTCCGCAAATTTTGCCACAAAGTGCCTGTAATAGGAGCAGAGTCCCAAAACCCCCCGCACCTCTTTGATGTTACGAGGTGCGGGCCACTCCTCTACCACTGTAATTTTTCCTGGGTCTGTTTTTACCCCCTCGCGACTGATGACGTGACCTAAATAGGCCACCTCCTTGGCAAACAAAGTGCACTTACTCGGACTCAACTTCAACCCTGCCTGTCTGAGGCACCCAAACACCTGGTCCAAATTAGCTATGGCTTGGGGAAATGTTTTCGCATGTACCAGGATGTCATCCAGGTACACCAGGCATGACTGCCATGGCATGCCACCCAGCACATGCTCCAACAATCGTTCAAAGGTGGTGGGGGCGTTACACAAACCAAACGGCATCACAGTGAACTGATACAGCCCCTTACCTGTGGAAAATGCCGTTTTCTCCTTCCCTGCCCTATCCATCTCCACCTGCCAATACCCACTCTTAAGGTCCAAGGTTGAGAACCAATTTGAGCCTGCAACAGCATCGAGGGTATCGTCAATTCTAGGCAGGGAATACGAGTCCTTGAGTGTCACATTGTTCAGTTGGCGATAGTCCACGCAAAACCGCGTGGTTCCATCTTTCTTTTTAAACAACACAACTGGTGACATCCAAGGACTTTCCGAGGACTCAATAATACCCGCACTGAGCATTTTTTCTACCTGCTCATCAGCTTCCTCCCTCTTGCTCCAAGGGAGCCGTCGGGCAGGCTGACGAATAGGCCGGGCCTCACCGGTGTGGATCTGATGTTTCACCAACCCCGTACGTCCAATATCCTCGGAGGACAAGGACAAGATGTCCAAATCCGTTTCTATTAATTTGTGTAAGGCCTCCCGCGGGGTCTCCTCCAACTCTATACTACTCCTGTTTACCATCTCGCAAATGGGATTGGGCGAATTCCTATTAGTTTCTAAAGACTCCTTCTTGGACCGGCTCGGCTGGATGTTCCCGTCCCTCACTTCCACGACTTCGTTAACTGGGGTGCAGCCGGCTATCTTCGTGCCCCGTCCTAAAGTGCGTGGTTCTGTACTAACATTAATTACCCGGACGGCCACCACTGGCCCGTCCGTTTTTATGAGGGTACGGCCCACGACTAAGCCCGGGACAGACTGCGCTGCCACCGGTTCGACCAGGCCGCAGGTCTCCTGCCAGGTTGGGCGAGCCCGCCATCGGGCCGGCACTATTGCCTTGGCCCTCCGGGGAATGGTCACAGCTTCAGAAGCCTCCAGCTCCGTCCTTTCGGCCTTGCTCACCCCGTCTAATGGCAGCTCGTCTATTCCCACTTGCAGGATCCCCCGGCACAAATCGATTTTACAACCGCTGGCAGTCAACAAGTCCAGGCCGATTAGGCATGGGTCACACACCTCCGCCACCCAAACTTCTATCTCCCTTTTAACCGGCCCTAAATTGAGGGTCGCAACACCACGCCCTATGATGGGGGCCGTTACACCGGTAGCCAACTGCAAACTATGATTTTCCAGATGCTGGATGTTATCCCAACCGTCTGCACTCAAATCAAGGACCACAGGGCTGATGATCGTGGCACTTGCTCCTGTCTCCACCACAGCGTCTACCCCCATGCCGGCAATTTTGCATCGAATCGTCAAACTACCAGTACCAATTTGGCCACAATAAATGACCTGTCACGTCAATGAGGGCTCTTCATCATCCCCTGTTGCCGAACGCAGCCCTGCATGCTCGGCACATATTAGTTTCCCGGGCCCTGGTGGGGGGGTGTCTGGGGTCGGCTAGTCCGATCCGTACAAGGCAGAGTTGATGGTCCCGGCTGCCGGGGTCCATCGCAGTGCGGGGTCCTGCAATCTCGCACATGGTGATCCATCCGGTTGCAGTGATAACACCTCACCTGGTAAGATGTGTGCCTCTGAAATTCCAAATTATCCCCCCTGTTGTCCCGAATTGGGGCATTTGATAGTGGCCCACCGCGTGCCTCCGCTGGAGCCGCCTGCCATGGTCCAGATCCCACTAACCACTGGTCCACCAGCCTTCGGACCATGTCCTCCAGGTCCGGGCCCCTTTCAGGGGTGGACTCTCTCAGGGGCCCGCCACTAACTACGGGCCCTACCTGTCTCACCGCCACTGCGTGGGGCTCGACCCCCCCCCCGGCTGCCAGGGGCCTCGCTGCCTCCCAACGGGCTGCAGCGTCGGCCGACTGGCTCAGGGTCTGCGGGCGCCACATGGCGAGCTGTTGCCGGAGCACGGGGTCCGAAAAGGCCTGGATGAAATGGTCCAGCGCTAAGCTTTCTTGGGAGGTCGCGGCCATGTCCGCATGTGCTATTCCCACTGCGCGGCGAATGTCGTACACCAATTCCCCGATGGTCTCTTGGGGTTTCCTTTTTCGCACCGCGAGCTGAGCTTTAACAAGCTCGCTCTGCTGTTCCACACCGAATCGATTAATCAAGGCCGAACAGAGATCTGACAGGGTGATAGCACCCGGTGGTAAAGCAGTCAGAACCTCCGCCGCCGCGCTGCGCAGTGCTGCCACAAGGTGTATCCCACCTTCATCCGGCCCCCAACCGTTACCCCTGCACACGTGGTCGAACTGCGCCAGGTACGCCCTCAAATCGCTTTTGCCGTCGTACAGCGCAAGCGGAACCTGATGGCCACCTGACGTTCATACCCCGTACGCCGCTCCCTGCGGGGTCGACGTGGGGCCGAACTGTTCGGGCCCCCACAGTGCACTACCTCTTGGGGGCTCGCATGTGTTACCAGTCCCACTAAGGACTACCCCGGTCGGTGTCTATACTTGGGCCGCGTCATCACAACCCGCTACCCACTCCATACTCGCACACCCAGGCGCACACACACCTTTCACACACCCCGTTATCGCACACCCCGGCGCACACTCTTTCTCCACGCACTCCATACCAGTCACACACCTCACCATGGGCCTTTCGCGAACGCCCGTGTCTATTCCGACCCCCAAGCTCGTCGAGCCTCCCCTTACACAAAACACATTTCCGCCATCATCGCCACTCACCTCGGGGCTTTTGCTCCCACGCTTCTCCTCCAGCACCTGCAAACTTTTTATTTGGTCAGCAAGCACGTCATCACGATGCGAACACAGACCTTGCACATACTCCATTACCTCCTCCTTTATTTCATTCTCGGTCTCCCTCCGTCTCTTCTTAATTTCACTTAATCCCTCTTCTACTTCCTCCAGCTTCTGTTTCACCTCTTCTATTTCCCAGTGCGCCCCTGAAATCTCCCCTTCTAAGGCTACCCTGGTCATCTCTACATGTGTCCTAATCTCTCGTTCCTTCGTTCCCATCGTCTCCACTACGTCATCCATCCTCTTCGTCAGTCCCTCGTGCACCATTTTGCATTCCTTCTTTGTCACCATAACTTCCCTCTTCATTTCTTTTTGTGCTGCCTTCAGCCCCCCTATTACGTCGGTATTCTTTCCCACTTGTTCCCTTAATTCCTGTTGTCCTACCATTAATTTCTCTACTTCCCACGTCAGTTCTTCTATACCCCCCTGTAGTTTAGCTGTGCTCCACTTTAACTCACTCCCCACGCGCTCCTCGCTCCGCTTCACCTCGTCGCATACCACCGCGACCTCCTTGCTCAGCTTACGCCCAATCTCCTCCCCCATCTTTTTCATATCCTTTCCTGACTCTGCCCTCATCTTTTGCATATCGCACCTGGATTCCTCCCTCATGGTGTCCATTCGATTAGCCATTTTTTTCATGTTGCCCCTTGATTCTGCCCTAATTTCTTCCATATCCTTTCTTGATTTGTCTCCCTGCACCTCCAGGGATGCTTTTATTTGAGCCAAGAGTAACTCGATGTTAAACCCGGCTTGCATAGCGGGCCCGGCTTCCGCCGCCATGTGCGAGGGGCCGCCATTTTCTTACCCTACTGCCGCACCCTCTTCAGCTTCCCCTTCTACCAACTCTTCCTGCTGGTCCTGGGCCATTAATTCTACCTCATCTGTTACTCCCACCGGCATTTGGTCGCCTTGGCCAGCCATTGTACGAATTTAATTTAATATCGTTTTAAAAACTAAATTTCGTGCACTCGTAATTTCGAGTGCATGAAGCGCCCTCCAGGTCCAAATATCCCACTGCTGACACCAATTTGTTGCGGATCTCGAGCCCGACGACATACTAAGTGGGGTTAAACCCTTCTCCCCCTCGAGCTTCGAGTCCACGAGGCCGCTCCCCACTTTGCACTCGTGGGGGGCGGATTGCAAAGCAATTCCAGCCGCCAACCCCGTAGTGAGCGTGTGGAATGGTCTCTGGTCAAATAACCAAGTACCGTCGATACACACCCCGCCACGAGGACGGGGGCTGAACCTCACACGAGTCACGCTGGGTTGATACGCCCGAGCGGTTTGCATGTCACGTGACTCGTGCCGTTAATGATTACTGACCCGATCGAGCGGTTTTATCTCGTACAATGTGAGGCCAATGGTGGAAAAGACGTATACGACCAAGTTGGAAGCAAAGAACACAGGTTTATAATAATTTGTACAATGATCAGGGCAAAGAGACACAGAGGACAAACTTAACTGGTCTTAACTAAATTTCCCAGACAAGGGCCCTCTCAATCACACGGGGAAAGGAAAGAAGATAAGAGAACGCGCTCAAGCACGGTCATTTGGTGCAGCTCGCCTCGGACGGCTCGTTGGGCGTTCCCCTTTGTGATGTTCGCGGCACGGGATGTCGACCTCGGTCGTGCACGCTCGGGAATCCGCCCAGCGTGGTCCGAAGTTAACAAGGCAAAGCGCTCATGCAAGGCATCCAGGCAGGTAGATCGTAGGAGTCTAGGGCCCCAGGAGAGATCGTGCTGCGAGAGCGTTTATAACATGGCAGCAGGGAGCAGGAGCAGAATGCTGACTACTCAGAGAGAGAGAGAGTGATGAGAGCTTCTTTTGTTCGGGGGCAGAGAGAGAGTTCGTGCTTCGACCTAGAGAGCTCAGAGAGACACCTTCAGAATCCCGGGACAGAGAGCTAGTTTGGGGGCCCGGGGACGGGTTTTATAGCCCCCACCCCCCCCCCCCCCCCCAGAGTCCCACTAGAATGTTCCAAACACCTCCCCTGGCTGCCGTTGTTAGCCACTCCCCTTTAGCTCCCATTGGCTGCTTGCTGCTTGCCAGCCACTCCCTCTGACTCCTCCCTCGGGCCTCCTAGACTTCTTCCAGGCCCTAGCACATGGCATTCCAGCCCAATGAGGCCTACACTTACTTACCTGTCTCAACGCATACTAACACCGGGAAGGAGACTATACTTAACATTCAATAAGAAATAATTGAACTAAGCGAGGCTACATGTTGTCGTGCAACTAACTAAGAGGGGGGTTTGCCTTTATTCAAAAAACCACAACAATATATATTGTTGCTCTTTTTAGAACCTTCACATGTAAATTTAGTTGTAAATTTCCTTATAAATAACCCCTGTGTACATTTCCCCTTAATTGGCTGTTAATTTAAATAATCGCACCTTAGTTAGTCCACATTGCAACACATAGCAAATCATAGGACCTCTCTATAGTTATATCGTTATTCTGTGTTTCAGGTAAGGCCATGTGTTTCCAATAGTTGAATCTGCGTTGCATCAATCAAATAAGAGTAGGCCCATTTTCCCTTCAAAAGGGTGCGAGTGATTTTCTAACCCGTGCGCCGCCATTACGCATGCGGTCGTCTTGGAGAAGAAGGGGGAGGAGTCAGCCAAGCGCCAGGAACAAGGCGTGGCTCTGCCAACGCCTCATCAAGGGGCTGGACCGGTGAGCCCTCGCGATCAACCAAGGCCAAGGCGAACTCACCGGTGGGCGTTTCCAAAAGGCAGGCGGCTTGATACGCGGGCGGCCAATATAAGGGCCGCCATGGACTACTTACGTAGGTCGAGGTCGAGGTCAAGTGGAGCGAGCAGAGGTGAGCGGCAGAAAGAGAGCCAAGGAGATTGACCGGCAGAGATTTGAATTGCGTATGCAACATACCAGCTTTCCCCCGCTATATAATTGTCCGGTCGCGTCCAACGACACGCGGAGCTGTTTGCCGGGTTTCGCCTTGACCCCAAAGCATGTACCGGAGCGCACGCTTGGAGCCGGACCTCAACGCCTACCATCTGCCTGGACCCTTCTCTGCCTTCCCATACCATCCCTGCCATTCCATCCTTTTGTGTAAGTGTGTTTGTTCTGTGCTGGGCGTTTGATAAGTTAAGCCTGTATAAGCTTGCCCTGTGTCTGCTTCTTCTTCTTCCCTTGTACATGCCCTTCTTTTTTTTCCTCTTCGGGTTTTTGTACGTAGTTAATAAATCCCTTTTCCTTCTCGTCCGATCGCTTTAGTGATTTCTTGATTGAGTACCTGTGGCACGATTTTGGCCGAACCGCTTCTCAATCGGGTTAGTCTTTGCTAACGGCTCGAACCGCGGATTGCTAACCCGCTCAGCAAATACCATCTTGTCCGTGGTTTCGAGCGGTACTTGTCTCCCTGTTTTGCGGAGGGATTGGTGAAGGTATTCGGGAGAACACCTTGACCAATAACCCTGATCAATCCCACCTTGCAAAGGAGCGTTACAAGTACCAGGACCAGAGACGGCCGGCTCAACAGACCAAGGGGATTAAACCCCCCTTGCTAAGGGGAGTGCCGTCTCTGAGATTCCGTAACAATATATATATATATATATATATATATATTATATATATATATATATATATATATATATATATATATATATATATATATATATATATATATATATATATATATATTTGTGCAGTGTCTGTCCTGTCCTGTGTTGTCACTAAACTACTTTCTCAAACTTTTGTGAAATCGTACCAAACTTCTGGAATGCACATATCTCTCCCGTCGGTATGTCCTAAGGGTATTTTGTTTGAAAATTTTTCCAATTTTTTAAATTATTTTTTGGGGAATTTTTTTGGGAATAAATTTTTTTTTTCAACTTCAATTGTTTATAAAACGTGATATCACGTATATTACAAATACATTTGTGCAAAATAATTGTTTGAATTATGATTGGTTTAAACCATGACAAAACGGCAACTCGGGTAGTCATTTAGCTATATATCTTCACATCTGGGCAGTGTCTGTGTTCTCACTTAACGACTCCCTCAAACTTTTGTTTCCGTGGTTGTGAAGTGTTTTTAATAACGTTGTGGTGGTTTTGAATCACGTGGTGGTGAGGTATTTTGAATTATGTGGTGGTGAGGTGTTTTTAAATGACGTGGTGGTGAGGTGTTTTTAAATCACATGGTGGTGAGGTGTTTTGAATTACGTGGTGGTGAGGTATTTATAATTACGTGGTGGTGAGGTGTTTTTAATTATGTGGTGGTGAGGTGTTTTTAATTATGTGGTGGTGAGGTGTTTTGAATTACTTGGTGGTGAGGTGTTTTTAAATGACGTGGTGGTGAGGTGTTTTTAATTTCGTGGCTGTGAGGTGTTTTTATTACGTGTTTTATGGCTGTGAGGTGTTTTTAATTTCATGGTGGTGAGTTGTTTTTATTACGTGTTTTATGGCTGAGTTGTTTTTAATTTTGTGGTGGTGAGGTGTTTTTATTACGTGTTTTATGGCTGTGAGGTGTTTTTATTACGTGTTTTATGGCTGTGAGGTGTTTTTAATTTTGTGGTGGTGAGGTATTTTTATTACGTGTTTTATGGCTGTGAGGTGTTTTTATTACGTGTTTTATGGCTGTGAGGTGTTTTTAATTTTGTGGTGGTGAGGTGTTTTTATTACGTGTTTTATGGCTGTGAGATGTTTTTATTACGTGTTTTATGGCTGTGATGTGTTTTTATTACGTGTTTGATGGCTGTGAGGTGTTTTCAATTTCGTGGTGGTGAGGTGTTTTTAATTTTGTGGTGGTGAGGTGTTTTCATTACGTGTTTTATGGCTGTGAGGTGTTTTAAATTACTTGGTGGTGAGGTGTTTTGAATAACTTGGTGGTGAGGTGTTATCATTATGTGTTTTATGGCTGTGAGGTGTTTTAAATTACTTGGTGGTGAGGTGTTTTGAATAACTTGGTGGTGAGGTGTTTTCATTACGTGTTTTATGGCTGTGAGGTGTTTTAAATTACTTGGTGGTGAGGTGTTTTGAATAACTTGGTGGTGAGGTGTTATCATTACGTGTTTTATGGCTGTGAGGTGTTTTAAATTACTTGGTGGTGAGGTGTTTTGAATAACTTGGTGGTGAGGTGTTATCATTACGTGTTTTATGGCTGTGAGGTGTTTTAAATTACTTGGTGGTGAGGTGTTTTGAATTACGTGGTGGTGAGGTGTAATCGTCCCAAACTTCCAGTCTGCACCTAACCCTCCCCTATGTATGTGCTGAGGGGTTCTTTCTTGAAAAAAAAACATTCACCCTGAATCTTCAACCTAAATTGCCTATAAAAATGTAATATCACAAACACAACAAATACATTTGTGCAAAATAATTGTTTGTATTATGATTGGTGTAAATCATGACAACACAGCAACTCAGGTACAGTCATTAGCCTCAGCTAAAATAAGCCCGTTCCTCAGTATCGACGCTTGGTGAGGCGGGCGTAGCGAGCCGAGCCAAGCTAGTATATAATATAAATGCAGTGACTACAGAAAGTCTCCACCCCCTTTCAATGTTTTCACCATTTGTTGCCTTATAGCCTGAAATTCAATTGCATTAAATCAGAAGTTTTCCACCTTTACTTACATCACATCACATCACATCACATCACATCACATTACATTACATTACACAAAAAAAAAAATGTAAAAAACTACAAAATCTTAGCTTATTCCTCACAGAAATCCTAAAAGGGCCCGGACAATATTATAGTCAGATTCACTATGTCAATAAATTATATTTCATTCAAAATCATGGTAGATTAGCAAACCTATACATTTTTGGAAAGGTTATAGCAAAAGGAAACTAAAAATCAATGTTTACATTTGGAGAGATACCTGTATGGCGGCCATTTTGGATTTTCAAAATGGCCACTGTAAAATACATATTTTGTTCTATTTCTGCCTCTAATTACCCTAAAAACTTTTTAAAATATACTAAACCTATATTTTCAGGGACAAGGAATCCAATGAAAGTATCAAATTAGTGCTATGGGGAATGGTAAGACACGAATCAAAGGTTTTGAATTGCAAAATACTGTCTTTATATTCGCGATAAGTTGCATAATCAAATACATGTTACCATTTTGTACAAGCAGTTAATAACATCAAAATGTGTCACAGTAATTCATATCACCAAACATACACAGGCAGTCAGAAAAATCATATATACACATGCAGTCAGTATAACTTCACATCTACACAGGCAGTCAATGACAAAATATACACAGGCAGTCAATGGCATCAAACATACACGATTACAGAATATGCCATTTAGAGTTCGTCATCACTGTCCTGTGTGTCGTATCCGACAATATAGTCCGCATCGTTTTCACAGTCCGTTCCACACAAGCAAAGGTCGGTCAAATTGATTGGCAAATCGAATTGGTCGGGATGGTCGATCGAATCGAATTCGATGAATCGAATCGAATCGAATCGATCGAATTGGTCGAATGGTCGAATGGTCGATCGAAGCGATTGGTCGAATGGTCGAATTGGTCGAATGGAATTGGTCGATTGGTCGAATTGGTCGAATCGAATTGGTCGGAATTGGCAAATGTAAACATTGATTTTCAGATTTTCCATGTAATAACGTTTCCAAAAATGTATAGGTTTGCTAATCTACCATGATTTTGAACGAAAAAACATAGTGAACCTGACTATTATTGGCACCTTTTAGAAGTTGTTAGAAATAATTAGATTTCAAGCAGGTGATTCTCCTTTACTTTGGAATTGAACTCACCTGTGGTGAGTTGCAGGTGCCTGCACTATAAAAAATCACTCATTCAACCAGTTTGAATTGAGAAAAGGAGTCATTCTGCTGTTTGTGTCACTGTGTGTACCACAATGAGCATGAGGAAAAGAAAGAAAACCAGAGAATTGTCTGAGGAGGTCAGACACAAGATTGTAGCGAAGCATGGACAATCTCAAGGCTACAAGTCCATCTCCAGAGACCTTGATGTTCCTGTGTCCACCTTACGCAATGCTATCAGGAAGTTTAAGGCCAATGGCACTGTAGCCAACCTCCCTGGATGTGGCCGCAATAGAAAACTTGATCAAAGATTGCAGCGAAGGATTGTTCAAATGATGGAGAAAGCACTGCAATCAACTGCCAAACAGATTCAAGCTGACCTTCAGACACAAGGTACGACAGTTTCAACTCGCACCATCCATCGCCAACTCAATGAAAGGAGACCAGGAGGACCCCACTGCTGAGAGAGAGACATGAGAAAGCCTGACTGGAGTTTTCCAAAACACACCTGAACAAGCCAAAATCCTTCTGCGAGAATGTCCCGTGGACAGATGAGACAAAATTAGAGCTTTTTGGTAAAGCACTTCATCTCTATGTTTGAATAAAACAAAATGAAGCCTTCAAAGAAAAGAACACCTTTCCTACAGTCAAATATGGAGGAGATTCAATGATGTTTTGGGGTTGCTGTGCTGCCTCTGGCACTGGGTGCCTTGAATGTGTGCATTGCATCATTAAATCAGGAGATTACCAAGGCATTTTGGAGCGCAATGTTCAACCCAGTGTCAGAAATCTGGGTCTCCGTCGAAGGTCATGGGTCTTGCAGCAGGAGAATGACCCCAAACACAATTCAAAAAGCACCCAGGACTGATTCAAGACAAAACGCTGGACTGTTCTGAAGTGGCCAGCAATGAGTCCAGATTTCAATCCCATTGAACGCCTGTGGGGAAATCTGAAAACACCAGTTGGGAGAAGGCACCCTTCAAATCTGGGAGAACTGGAGCAGTTTGTACAAGAAGAGTGGGCCAAACTGCCAGTAGAGAGGTGCAGGAAGCTCATTAAAGGCTGTAGGAAGCGATTGACTTCAGTTATTTTTTCCAAAGGCTGTGCTACCAAATATTAAGTCGAGGGTGTCAATAATTTTGTCAATGCCATTTCTTTTTATTTTCTGATTAAAAAAGATATATTAACTTCTGAATCAAAAACAAAGGATCTGTAATATTAACAGTGAAATAAAAAATTGTGGAGACCAAATGATTTTGTCAATTTGAACTTATTTTTCGAGAAAATTGTGAGTTCTTTGAAAAAAGTGCAATGGTGCTAATATTTTTGGCCACGACTGTATATCTATACACAAAGAATTAAGTTAAGCACCCCCCCCCCCCGTTTTTTTACAACCTCGCACATTACAAGTTTGTTGTCGTCAAAACAGTGTAATATACCCATGATATTGCTATATTTTCTGGAGAAGTGATATTATGGTCACATAAAAACATAACAATCATGCCGTTTTCAATATTTTATTCTGAATAATTTAAGGTGAAATTTTTTGGGAATTTTAGGCATATTTTCACCTCAATTTAAGTATGGAGCTATAGGTCCATCACGGACAGTGTGGATGACGTTTATGTTTTCTAACGTACAGTCATTGTTCTGAGAAGACCTCTAGCGATCTTTGCGTCAATAACGTGTGTAGGACCCACGTGATCGGATCACTGACTCAACCAATCACTTTTTTTCACTTTGATCACTCAATTTCATCAATGGATAATTGCTAATGTCATACCAATCATTATTTGATCTCACATACCTTAGAATATATGCCAATGTATACATATACACAAAGAATATATATTAGGGGGTGCTTACCTTAATTCGTTGTGTAGGGGTGCTTAACTTAATTCTTTGTGTATATATGCATAATTCCTTGTATATATAATCCTTTTCGGTTTATGAAGGATCTGTTGGAGCAGTCTCGATCTGGTGTACTGAAGGTACCGAAGGAAGAGTTGGAAGGTCACCTGCGTGTCACGTATGCAGACACAAGGAGGAACGAAGTGGTGGCGGACATCGACGGCTTGGTGAGACCGACAGAGCCAGGTGTTCCATTTGATTTGTCAGAGCCAAAGATGTCTGAGGTTGAGGCAGTTTTGAGGAAGGCACGAGCAACATCGGCTCCAGGACCAAGTGGAGTGCCATACAAGGTGTTTAAGAGTTGTGAAGGCATCAGGCAGTATCTGTGGAAGGCTCTGAAGGTGGTATGGAGGCAAGGAGTGGTGCCCAGTCAATGGAGTAGGGCGGAAGAAGTTTATATTCCAAAGCAGTATGAGGCTGTGACACTTGAGCAGTTTAGACCAATATCATTGCTCGATGTATATGGGAAGATATTGATGGGTGTCTTTGCGGCATGGCTCTCAGGCTTCATCAGAGAGAATGGTTTAGTGGATGGTTCTGTGCAAGTGGCAGGAATACCAGGATCACCAGGATGCATTGAACACTCTGCAATGGTCTGGCAAGTGTTACAGGAGGCAAAGGAAGGATGTTTCGGTGGTATGGCTGGATTTGGAGAATGCATATGGGTCAGTGCCACATGCCTTGATCAGGTATGCCATGGATTTATTTTGGGTGCCACGGAGATTTAGAGATTTTTTGATAGCATATTATGATCAGTTTTTGGATGCGGTTTGCGACACAGTCCTATGTAACAGAGTCGCAGAAGTTGGAAGTGGTGATCGCGATGGGATGTACCATCTCCCCTATTTTGTTTCTGCTGGTTATGGAGTTGTTGATACGCGTGGTGAGTGGACATGGGAAAGAAGTGGAGCTAGCCCCTGGTCAGAGTTTGCCAGCGATGTTTACATAATGGATGATCTGACAGTTGTCTAACAGTCGGCTGATGCAGCAGTAGAGGTACTTGGACGACTGTAAAGGTTGATGCGGTGGGAAAGAATGGGCTTTAAAGCAAGAAAGTCGAGGAGTGTGGTCGTGAGACGAGGAGTGGTGGATAACATGCACAGGTTTGAGCTGGGAGGGGCGGTAGTTCCATCATTGACAGAGGCCCCTGTGAAGAGTTTGTGAAGATGGTATACAGTGGAGTTGAATGATGTGGGAAGGGTGGCGGAGGTGAGGAACAAGCTTTTGAGAGGTTTGAAGAGGATTGATGGATGCGGTTTGCCAGGTAATTTGAAGGTATGGTGTTTGAAGTTTGGATTGATGCCATGAGTATTGTGGCCATTGATGATCTATGATATCGCGATTGGGCATGTAGATAGGATGGAGGTTGTGGAGAGCTGGTTTGTGAGGAAGTGGTTGGGAGTGCCATGCTGTTTGACGAACATTGCATTTCATGGTCAGGGTGGAAAACTCCGGTTTCCTTTGACATCATTAACCGATGAGTTTAAGGTGGTGAGGGTGCGGGCGTTCATTATGTTGCAGGATTCGAGTGATTCAGTGGTAAAGAATGCTCTCCCAGAGAAGAAGGGAAGTCGGAAGTGGAATGCAAGAGCAGAGGTGGACGACATGGAGGAGCGGTTGCAACAGGAGGAGGTCGTGGAGATGGTACAGCACGGGAAGCATGGCTTGGGGTGGATGAAGCATGAGCGATGGGGAAAGGCATGTGTGAAAAAGAGGAGGAAGATGGTTGAGAAGGAGGTGAGAAGAAAGGAGGAGGAGGGGAGACGTGAAAGCAGTCGGACAGGCACAGCAAGGTGCTTGGACGCGGTGGGAAGGTGTGCGGGTGAAGACATTGAAGGGGCAAGAGATTTGGAGGATGGAGCAAGTATTGTTGAGTTTCCTGTTGCGGGCAACGTATGATGTGCTTCCGTCACCAGTAAACTTGAGATTGTGGGGGTTGTTGCAGGAGGAGAGATGTTATTTGTGTGGAGGTTTGGGTATGGTGCAGCATGCACTGAGTGCATGCTCAGTAGCATTGGCAACAGGAAGATACAAGTGGCGGCATGATCAGGTGCTGGCGTTGGTAGTGCAGATGGTGCAAGAAGAGGTGCTGAGATCGAGAGAGAGAAGAGTGGAGAAGGAGACCGATGGGGGAGAGGTGTTGTTTGTCAAAGAAGGCCAAGTGGTAAGAGGTGGAAAGAGGAGGAGGTGTAAAGCAAGAGGGCTGTCACATGCTTGTGATTGGCAGGTGGTGGCAGACCTAAAGCCACAATTGGTATTCCCAGAGGAGATCTGTGTGACAAGGTTGCGGCCTGACTGTCATCTGGTCAGGTGCAACAAAACAGGTCATCTCAGGGGAATTGTCTGTACCTTGGGAAGAGAACATGAAGGAGGTGCATGAGAGGAAGAGAGGAAAGTATAGTGAGCTGGAGGCAGAGTGTCGGGAGAAGGGTTGGCGAGTTTCTTGTCAGCCATTTTAGGTGGGGTGTAGAGGGTATATTGGCAATTCCTTTTCTGCATTTCTTGCTCGGTTTGGAGTGTGCGGGACAGAAAGAAGGAGGATGTGTGACAGAGTGACCCAGGTTGCCTTGAAAGGCTCACTGTGGATATGGAGGAAGTTTATGGAGGCACGTCGAACGGTGTAGGTTGAGGTTGAGGGTGGTGGTTCATTTCAGCCTAAAGGGGTAGTGACTGAGCGCAGAAGAGAAATGGAGATGTGTGAATGATGTGTGTGTGTGTGTGTGTGTGTGTGTGTGTGTGTGTGTGTGTGTGTGTGTGTGTGTGTGTGTGTGTGTGTGTGTGTGTGTGTGTGTGTGTGTGTGTGTGTGTGTGTGTGTGTGTGTGTGTGTGTGTGTGTGTTGGAGGAGTGGGTGTAGTTTTGCATGAATGTGTTTTTGTTTGAGTGGTGCATGTTGTAAGGCTAGTGTTACGAATCCGTCACTTCCGCCTTTGTTGTTATTATGTACTTGTAGGATTTTTAGTTTCAGGTAATATTGTTGTTAAGATTTTTGTGTGATATGGAGATGCTTTCATAAAAAAGAAAAATAAATGTTTATGAAGGAGAAAGGAAGATGCGGCAAAGAGGCCGGAATAGGTGAGAGGAGGAGCTTGGCAGAGAGGAGAAGCCATGAGAGAGATACAGCTGTGAGTCGCATCGAGGCTGCGAGCGGCCTTTTTTTTTTTTTTTTTTTTTTGGATACAAGATCGAGGCTCGTGTAAGAGCTAACATTATTAACAAAAAAAAAAAAAAAATGGACACATAAGACGAAATAAAGGGAGTGGGAGACAAGATGGGGAGAGAGGGGGAAGTAGTCCTTGAGCCAGACCAAAAGTAATGCTCCGGCGGGGGGAGTAATTCTCATTATGATTTTCCATTAGACCAATGTCTCAAGTGTCAGAAAAGGTGTGATGGACATCTGAGAACGGTAGCTTAGTGCTCGGATGGACGCCATCTTTGAAACCACCCAGCTCGAAAATGCCCATTTGGTGGGGTACATTGTTGCACGTGTATCTGGACTTCTATACTAGCTATCGATGTGCGGTTGACGACTAAATATACGTCCGATGTGTACCGTCTAAATAAAAAATAATATGAAGCATTTTGTTTTAGATTAATTATTATAAAAATCAATTATCGAAAAAAAATCATATATTTTTCAATATTTTATTATTAGACTTGTACTTTTTTTAGTGAAACAACACTGGTATGATTTTCCAAATTATGCATTGTGCTACACCGTTTATCTGTCTATAAAAATAACTCAAAAACTAAAACATATCATCCACCACGAGTTTACAACAAATAAATGTAAAGAGGCATAAAATGACTTAGGCCGCCGCTGGCATTATCTATTCTGACGATAACGCAAGTTAGGAATGTCGTACGGAGAGGATTTTAACACCATACGATATCTAATAAGCAGGCGGAAATTGTTACATAGGAAATCTGCACTTTGGTGGCCATCTTGGATTTCAAAATGGCCGCCAATTATATTAATTATTCATTACTAGAGTTTGGAAAGACGTATGGAGCTGATTTTAACACCATACGATGTATATTCCTAATAAGCAAGCGGAGGTATCATTGAACATGTCATGTTTTAGTCAAATAACACCGGTATGATCTTCCAAATTATACATTTTGCTAAACCGTTTATCTGTCTATAAAGATTTTCAGGCAATTTGGCCTGCATTATAATAGAGAACAACATATGCTATACAATATACAGTGCACACAAAGTTAATCATCAGAGTCGCCATCAGAGTCATTGGCATCCTGAGCCACGATAGCATCATCCTGCACCATGTTGGAGCATCCCTGCAGCTTACACACAACAGTGCACTTCAACCCATTCAGTATGCAGGAGCAATCTGACGGTCGACACGTCCTTCTGCATGTGCATGAGATGAGATTCAAGACGACATCTGGAGCTGGTAGATCCGCCATCCATCGGATTGTGAGCGAACCGCCATCATCGAGTTCCCAACCATGTCCTGCTGATGGTGTTGGGACGTCTGGTAGGTTTTCAAGGCTGCGTCACCAGATAGCCGCCTGATAGTTGGCCCTAAGCGTATGCTGCATCAAGGAGTCTTCACAAGGCGGCAATTGTCCAGATTCGATCTGGCCCTTCTTTGCACAGAACATGTGATAACGGAGCGAATTAACACCGACGATCTTCGTGTTCTTGGCGTACAGCTGACACGTGAAGGCCTGAATGCTATTGAAGACGTCTGTTGGTACATTCCACGAAGATCCCAGATCTGTGAATGCTTGAAGATACAGCTCATTCGCTTGCACAAGCTTCAAAGCCTTTATCTTTCCTTGGCTAGCCAGAGCACTCACAGTGTCACACCCGCTCCATGCATGAAGCCCTGGCAATGCACTGCAAACTCCAGACCCCAATACCGCAGCCAACTTTCCAACGTCGATCATTCTGACTCGAACCTTTGTTCCTCGTCTGATGAAGAGCTGACTATCGATGGTTCTGCTGAGATGAAGACTGATGATCAGAACGTCGGTGTCATCTGCCACTAAGATGATCGTCTTGTAGTGGGTAGCGGCGTGCTTTGCGTGGAGAAACATACGCGTGTCTGCTTCCTCGTGGCTACATTCGAGTGCTTGCCTGTACAACTCGGGGCATTTTTCGTGGAGTTGCGTCATCTGTGCATAGTACACTGGTAGATATCTAGCATAGTTCACCTTGTTCATTGCGAAACACCAAGGGATCACTCTTCTGACACAAGCCAAGTGAAGCATCCAGTCGCCTTCTCTATCCGCACGAATCAACCCCAGCAGGGTCTCTACCATATCAATATACATCATCCAGAAGCGAGCCAGGTCTCCATGTTTGGTTCGCAGAAAATGTAGGTATTTCGCGAACATGTCAAAGCTCTGTACACATGAATCATCATCGAGAGCAGCAGCGAGAGTCTCGTGGCAAACATCCTCCTTGATGCTGCGAATTTTGAGGTCAGTGCTTCGAATCTGGGGTTCCTTGTCAGGATGATTGCTTTCTATCCACACCTGGAAGCCCTTCCAAATGATGCGCATTAGTGCCTCGTACATCAACTTGTGGAGTCGCACAGCACGGTTGTATTGCTTGCCTTCCAGAACCCTGTTGATGGAACCTTCAGCGATTACTCCTGACTCAACAGCTACATCCCGAAGGCCTGCATCTCCAAACATTTTCCCAATGCTCGACATGAAGTTACAGATGGTATGGAAGTTCCCCATCATGAGCACGATTCTTCCATATCGATCGACATCTTTCCATGCTATTTCGGTCGCCTTAGCAAATAGTGCCTGGTCTAGCACCACCGGTATACGCTCAAGCTGAAGTGATGACATGATGTTCAGAGCTTCTCTGAGGATTTCTTGCACTGTTGCCATATCTGTGGCAGGCGCGTTTATAGTCGGCAGGTAGCCAACTACATCTTCCGTCACCTGAACACGATCTCTAGTCATGATGTTGAAACCAGTCCACGAACTGATTGTCTGGTCGCATGGTTCCAGCATGCGAGTCATAATCCATACGTGATTTTGGCGCTGCGCAAGGGATGTTGCGCCTGCAAGAGTGTCAGAAAGATCTGCAGGCTTGATTGCAGGTGGGCCCTCACGTTTCCCACCGCTGTATATTGGAACTAAATCGCTGGATGACGGGATAGATCGCTTCTTATCTGCTTTGGATACTGCCGATGGAGGTTGGGGCGGCAAACACGACTGCGACTTCGGTTGGACGATGATACCGTTGACGCGATGCGATGTTCCGCCACCACTCAGCGATTCCTCTAGCCTGTCGATGTTATCGAATGCTAATACAGTCGGGACCGAAGGGTGCACATGTGACGGAAGTGGTACTGTATCTTTCTCCACACTTGCTAATTTGTCTATGCATAGCGCTGTCTCGATTTCTTCCAGAACTGTGTACGAACATCCGTGCCCGAGTCGATTCAATATTCTGATGACCTCTGTATTACCGGTGAGCGTTTTCATGACCCACGGAAGTAGGACATGCTTCGATGTTCTGATGGTACCCCGGTGTACAGCATTGATGATATCTTGAGCCATCGACCATACCAGTGTGTCGGCACGCGCAGAGCTACCCCCACTCCCGCAAATCAAAGTATGCAGAAATACACGAAGAGAATCTGGTATCTTCACGTAATCTGAAGTGAGTTCTGCTGGCTGAGGCGGCCAACGTTCATTGTAATGAGCATCTTTGATCTGGTGTCACAGTGAAGTAGCTGCACGCACAATGTTACTTTCACCGTCCGTTCGTTCAAATGCTTTGACTTCTGCTTTCAGGTTTACGCACTCTGCAGCAATCTCTCGCTTTGTCAGATTATCGGGCATCAAGTATACACGGTGTTTCACATTGAAGAAGATGAGCGATTCTCCAAACTCTCTTTGTAATGTGCGCTGCAGATTCTTCTTGATGGAGTCACGAACATCAACTGAAAATGTATCTGAAGACAGGATATCTGTTGCAACATCAACTATTGGAACAATCCTCGGGTTCAAGAACAAGTCAGTGCGAATGAAATTGAATATATACACAAAGAATTAAGTTAAGCACCCCCCCCGTTTTTTTACAACCTCGCACATTACAAGTTTGTTGTCGTCAAAACAGTGTAATATACCCATGATATTGCTATATTTTCTGGAGAAGTGATATTATGGTCACATAAAAACATAACAATCATGCCGTTTTCAATATTTTATTCTGAATAATTTAAGGTGCAATTTTTGGGGAATTTTAGGCATATTTGCACCTCAATTTAAGTATGGAGCTATAGGTCCATCACGGACAGTGTGGATGACGTTTATGTTTTCTAACGTACAGTCATTGTTCTGAGAAGACCTCTAGCGATCTTTGCGTCAATAACGTGTGTAGGACCCACGTGATCGGATCACTGACTCAACCCTACGTCTCATAGACCCTGTGTATCTGCATTTCATCAATGGATAATTGCTAATGTCATACCAATCATTATTTGATCTCACATACCTTAGAATATATGCCAATGTATACATATACACAAAGAATATATATTAGGGGGTGCTTACCTTAATTCGTTGTGTAGGGGTGCTTAACTTAATTCTTTGTGTATACATCGTATCATTTCTTTTTTCTCGATATTATCTTCAATGTCAGTTTCTACTTGAGGTTTTTGGGGCCGTGTGTAGTTTCTATAGCAGGAGAAGTGGTAGTGAGCCTCAGCTGCAACCATATCTCGTGTAGTCAATGCCAAAACTCTCTCATCATTGCGAGCTGTCGCAGCATCTCTTATTGTCTTATCTGCTCGAAGTTCAACAGCCAAGACAACTGTTTCACGGGTACGACTGCCTTTTATGAATTTTGAAGCACGCTGGCAAAAAATGCATTTATCATCGTAGACCGTTGAAGTTGATCCTGTCTCTTCCCGTGATGATCGCCGTCGCACCGCATCGCCAGTATCAACTGAAGAACTTCTAGCTGCATTGGTCAAAGTAGCTAGGTGGTTTTTGTGAGTGAAGTCTGATCTACAAGCCCTATGGTATAATATTGGAATATTAGGAAGTTCAACTGCGCCTTCTTGGACTAGCTTTAGAATTGGATAAAAGTTTCTAACTGCGGCTGCGTCACACAATGTCTTCCAAGAACTGTTGCCCGCTGCCTTGCTTAGTTCAGAGAGTGGCGACTTCTTGCTGCACAGGATGCACGTTCCGGACTCAGGTTCAATCTTCGCCCGTTTCGCCTCGACACCGGCCATCTCAGCTGAAAGAACAAAAAGACTGACGTTAGATTACTCCGATATCCGAAAAGCTCGCCAGCTTACATAGACATACTCATCCAAGTCAGTGAACATGTTAGATGGCGCCACAATACAACTCTATAATAGAGTTGTATGTGGCGCCATCTAACATGTTCACTTTTAGTTCTTAAGCCACCCACCCCCCCCCCCCCCCCCCCCCTCAGAAATTAATCAGGTCACCGCAACAAATCTCAGACTGAGATATAGAATATAGAATATAGATATAGAATAGACTGACGTCACTTTCGGCACTGGGTTCTGTGGGTTGATTATCGGCGGGAAATTCCAACTGACATAGTTTCGGTTTGTGGAAAGTGCATGCCTTTTCATATATTTTTTGTGTAAACTCGTGGTGGATGATATGTTTTAGTTTTTGAGTTATTTTTATAGACAGATAAACGGTGTAGCACAATGCATAATTTGGAAAATCATACCAGTGTTGTTTCACTAAAAAAAGTACAAGTCTAATAATAAAATATTGAAAAATATATGATTTTTTTTCGATAATTGATTTTTATAATAATTAATCTAAAACAAAATGCTTCATATTATTTTTTATTTAGACGGTACACATCGGACGTATATTTAGTCGTCAACCGCACATCGATAGCTAGTATAGAAGTCCAGATACACGTGCAACAATGTACCCCACCAAATGGGCATTTTCGAGCTGGGTGGTTTCAAAGATGGCGTCCATCCGGGCACTAAGCTACCGTTCTCAGATGTCCATCACACCTTTTCTGACACTTGAGACATTGGTCTAATGGAAAATCATAATGAGAATTACTCCCCCCGCCGGAGCATTCACTTCAAAATATGGCCGGTTGGCTCAAGGACTAAAGCACACAAGTACAACATTTAAGAGCAGGGACATCGACATTTTTTATATTGGTCGCAAATTAATTGAGGCTTCCCGAGGGAGGGATT
The DNA here is from genome assembly GCF_964187855.1 of Myxine glutinosa. Lineage (NCBI taxonomy): Eukaryota > Metazoa > Chordata > Myxini > Myxiniformes > Myxinidae > Myxine > Myxine glutinosa. Next base: position 72,913,726 of record NC_136266.1, on the reverse strand, counting down.
TCCCATGACATCGTCCTGTATTGTGAGTGCAATGAAACCTGCGACTCAGGTTTTATCACCAACTGTGAGTCATTGTTGGAGGGAGCCAGCGCCTCCATTACAGGCCTACACGCCATTTTGTCCTTGAAGAGGCTGTCGGCCTGGTGCTTTGTGTTTTGTCATTGGGATTCCCATATCGACATCATTGTGTTGGTAGCCGTTGGTTTTCCATATCGGCTTAATCGTTGGTGGATGTGAGGCATGGATTACACTCACGTTTTGGGGCATCATTATCCCGTGAGCCGCCAGCTGCCCGACGTGAGCCTTGTAACTCTTCATCTGCACTCGCGCTAATACCTGCCTGTTGTTTTGCCGTTCTATACGACCTCCACCTTCAACCAGTATGGGGATCCGTGCACGGACTTTGGAGAATGCTACATTCCACTCATGTTCGGCGTGTCATGAGTTTATTGCTTTGAGAGCATTGGGGAATGATGGTTCCATCATATGTATTGTTCATTTGATGCAAGCGATATTTTCATTGTACTTTCTTAAGAGCGTTATTATTGTGTATGTGAGAGTTCTTAATACAATTACTTGTTTTGTTCTACAATTGCATTGGTGTGGTTTTACCATGGTTTACTAGAACATGCAAAAATAACAAAGCTTTCTGCTGCGTTCCCTCTCGAGACTCTGAGGTGCTCCGTGCCTGGGGTTTGGGGAGGAACACATAATAAAAATTGGGGGCTCGTCCAGGATTGAATTTCCTAGCATCGTTGTCCAGGATCAAATTCCCTAACATTCCCAAATTTGACATTCCCTAACATTCCCAAATTTGACATTCCCTAACATTCACAAATTTGACATTCCCTAACATTCACAAATTTGACATTCCCTAACATTCCCAAATTTGACAATTTTTCTGTGAAGGTTAACAGGCTTGCTAACTAATAGTCACAATGGTGTTTGACGTGGAAAATTTTGTGACGTCCCCTAACGAGGCACAGTTCCAGGCGTTAAAAAGATCGGAACTTAGGACTTTGGCCAAATACTGTAACTTGGAGGTCCGAGTCAATATGAAGAAGGCAGAGATTCAGACGTTGATGGTAGAATATTTTGTGGGAGAGAAAGAATGGGAAAAGGTTGCATTGGATTGGTTACCAGAGGAAAAAGGAAAAATGGAGCTCCAGAAAATGGAGATGCAACTGCAGAGCCAGGAAAGATTAAAAGAGTTGGAATTGGAAGAGAAGAGGGAGCAACGAGAGGAAAGGAAAGTAGAAAAGGAACTCGATGAGAAACGAGCAGAAAAGGAATGAGAACTCGAGGAGAAAAGAGCAGCAGAAAGAGCAGAGGAAAGGAGATCCAAAAGGGACTTATAAGAACAGGACATGGAGTATCAGAAGGACTTGAAGGAATGGGACATGGAATATCAGAAGGAAATTAAACTCAAAGAGCTTGAATTACTGGGAGGACTGAGATAAATCTTATCCTTGTCAGCTAGTTCGACAACAAGTCAGAACTTTTGGGATATTTGTAGGCATGTAAGACTGGTTCCACCCTTTAATGAAAAGGAGATAGGCAAGTTCAAGTTCTTTTTACACTTTGGAAAGGTGACTCAGATGTTAAAATGGCCTGTGGAGTCATGGACTATGTTAGTACAAAGTGTTCTGGTGGGTAATGCTCAAGATATCTATTCGACTTTACCGATTGACCAATGTGCAGATTATAAGATAGTGAAGAAAGCCATTCTCAAAGCCTATGAATTGGTCCCTGAAGCTTACCGACAAAAATTTAGGAATGCCAGGAAGAGGGAGAATGAGACCCATGTGGAGTTTGCCAGAGAGAAGGAAACTATGTTTGATAGGTGTAGTGACTCGAAAGAGATTGGGGAAGACTTTAACCATTTACGACAATGGATTTTGGTGGAAGAATTTAAACAGTGTGTCCACGCGGACATTAAAGTTCATTTGGATGAAAGAAAAGTACTTGAGTTGTATGAGGCAGCAACAGTGGCAGATGACTATGCCTTGACCCACAGGATGGGGTTTCACAAACCTAATTTCCCTCCTAGAGGTAGCCAGGGGAGTTACATTAAATCAGCTTTTGAGAGCAAATTCTCAGGGAGGCGGCCCAGAGAGGAGTATCAAGCAAAATATGGAACATCAAATTTTAGTGATCAAAAGACTGATTGTCCAAGGCAGACCTATCTTCCAGGGGGCCCAAAACAGACCACGGGATTTTCCTCCAGGCCTACTTGCACTTAATGCAAGAAACCTGGGCATTTTATGTCCCAATGTTACGCCCTGAAAAGGAGAAATCAGGATTGGAGTCAGGCTAGTTCAACTCCGAATGCGTTGGCCAGTGTGAGAAGTCATCCTTGGAGGACAGTGACTTGTGAAGGTCCCTGTGCCACACTTACTGCATCAGATAACTATCTTGTCCAAGAGAGTTACAAACCTTTCATTTCCGAGGGGGTTGTGTCACTGGATGGTGACTTAACTAACCAGACACCTGTTGGGGTATTGAGGGACACGGGAGCACATCAATCTTTGATGCTCGAGGGCATTTTGCCATTGTCTGATAAAAACTGCAACTGGGGTTAGTGTCCTCTTACAGGGGGTTGGTGGCTTCGTTTAAGCTCCTCTTCATGTGATCCATTTAAAGTCTGAGTTGGTGTCAGGACCAGTCGACGTATGTTTATAAGCCACTCTTCATGTGGAGGGGATTTCTTTTATTATCGGGAACGATTTGGCTGGTGGTCGAGTTTCAGGTAATCCAATGTTGGTTGAGAAGCCCAGTATGGAAAATAACAGCACAGTTAGAGCAGGAGATTCCGTGGGTCTTTCCATCATGTGCAGTGACTGGTGCTATGGGTAGGAAGCACTCTGAAGAGAATGAGAAGGAAGGTGATGTGGGTTTGGGTTCCATGGAGATATTGGAGGAAAGGTCTGGGAGACATGGTAGTAAAGGGAGTGACACCAAGGAACCTAATGATAAGGTTTCATCTGGACCAAAGGATAAAATGGAGTGTCCGTCGGAGACATCTGGGAATGAGGTTGAACAAACGGTGCTTTTAAGAAAGAGACTTGTTGAAGAGTAACACACAGATTCTGAACTCTGGAGTCTGATTGGCACAGCCATTACAGAGGAAGAGGCTATGAAGGCACCTGTTGGTTATTTCATGAAAGGGGAAATACTTATGAGAAAATGGAGACCAACGGAGGTACCAGCGAATACGAGTGGAAAGTCCATTACCAAATGGTAGTGCCACAACCGTACCGGAAGGAGATATCGAGTTTCGCACAAGAGACACCTTCGGCCGGACACCTTGGAGTGAACAAGACATGCAAAAGAATTCTGGCACATTTTTTCTGGCCAGGATTGCGACGTGACGTGGCGGAATTCTGTAAATCTTGTCATTCTTGTCAGCTGGTGGGCAAATCTGATCAGAAAACCCCTTCAGCGCCTTTAAAACTGATTCCAGCTTTTGAAGAACCATTCAGCTGGGTCATCATTGACTGTGTAGGTCCTTTACCTAAAACTAAGGCTGGACATCAGTATATGCTGACCATCATGTGCGCTTCCACTGGGTTCCCAGAAGCGGTGCCTCTAAGGAAAATTACTGCGACAGTTTTTGCGAAGGCCTTGATTACATTTTTCACCCTGGTTGGCCTACCTAAGGTCATCCAGTCTGATCAGGGTTCCAACTTGCCTCTAAGGAAAATTACTGCGACAGTTTTTGCGAAGGCCTTGATTACATTTTTCACCCTGGTTGGCCTACCTAAGGTCATCCAGTCTGATCAGGGTTCCAACTTCATGTCAAAGCTTTTTCAGCAAGTTGTACACCTGTTGGGAGTTAAGCAAGTGAGGTCAAGTACTTACCATCCAGAGAGCCAAGGGGCCTTGGAAAGGTTTCACCAGACATTGAAAAATGTGATCAGAACTTACTGCTTTCAATGTGACAAGGATTGGGACAAGGGAATACCCTTATTACTGTTTGCTATGAGGGAGTCTGTTCAGGAGTCATTGACATTCAGTCCTTTTGAACTCGTGTTTGGACACACAGTTCGCGGACCTTTGAAACTGGTGAAGGAACAGTGGCTGCAAGAGGAGTCGCAGTCCAGTGTCAGAGAGTGTCCAGAGAGAGTCGCAGTGTCAGAGAATGTGACAACTGTTTGGCACAGATTGGATAAGGCCTGTGAGGTCGCGAGAGGAGACTTGTAAGCATCACAGGACAAAATGAAAGTGAGACATGGCAAGACTTCTCAGATAGGAAATTTCAGTCCTGAGGATCGAGTGCTAGCGTCGCTTCCAGTTCCAGGTCAGCTGCTACAGGCTACGTATTTTGGTCCCTATGCCATCGAAAGGAGGGTTAATGAAACTGATAATGTGGTGACAACTCCCGACCGACAGAAAAAGCGGCAGCTGTGTCACGTGAACCTACTGAATAAATATTATGAGAGAAAGCCTGTGGAAAAAAATGGCTCCTGTCTCACCTGTCGTACATGTAGTCTGTGTGCAAGATAATCCAGAGTTTGAGGCCAGTGTGAAGTTCAATAGCATTGATGACCAGGCTTTCCCCAGATTGACGAACACTGAAGTGTTAAGGAACCTAGACCAGCAATTAGGTCATTTGACGAGGGAACAACAAGGACAATTATCCCCCCTAATTTCTGAGTTTGCACATTTGTTCACAGATGTACCTGGTCGTACCAATCTGGTATGTCATGATATTGATGTGGGGGCGACCACTCCCGTGAAACAACAAGCCGACCGAATGAACCCTGTTAAGAAGAAAATTCTCCAGCAGGAGGTTTATCCAGAGTGAATTACCCTTGAGGATTCCTGTGCATTGTTTGGATTTTTTGTTGCTCAAGGGATTTGATCAGCCATAGTTTTGATTTGTTGTTGTGGGGTGTGGGTATTACTTTTGGGTGTTAAAGTTACTTTTTGTATGGAAAGAAAGTTTTCACCATGTTTAAACTTTCTTCCTTGAAGGTGGGGAGTGTTACAGATCCATCACTTCCGTCTTTGATGTTGTTAATATGTACTTGTAGGATTTTTCGTTTCAGGTTATATTGTTGTTAAGATTTTTGTGTGATATGGAGATGACTTTAGCAAAAGGTAAAAATAAATGTTTGTGAAGGAGAAAAGAAGACGCGGCAAAGAGGCTGGAAGAGGAGAGAGGAGGAGCTTGGCAGAGAGGAGACGGCCATGAGAGAGATACAGACGTGAGTCGCATCGAAGCTGCGAGCGGACTTTTTTGATATTGGTCGCGAATTAATTGAGTCTTCCCGAGGGAGGGATTGCCTCCCTCGCGATTGCCTCCACACCAATCTCGACAAAACATTTCTGTATGGACTTCGCTTTGTGCACGGGGGAATTGCCATGCGGAAACAGGAAAGGGCCTTCCTCAAACTGTCGTGAATTAATTGAGGCTTCCCAAGGGAGGTATCGCCCGCGACATTGTCCTACTTTGCGAGTGCAATTAAACTTGCATCTCAGGTTTTATCACCAAGTGTGAGTCATTGTTGGAGGGAGCCAGCACTTCCATTACAGGCCTACATGCCATTTTGTCCTCAAAGAGGCTGTCCACCTGATGCTTCATGTTTTGTCATTGGGATTCCCATATCGACATCATTGTGTTGATCGCCGTTGGTTTTCCATATTGGCTTAATCATTGGTGGACGTGAGGTGTGGATTACTCTCACGTTTTGGGGGATTGTTATCCCATGAGCCGCCAGCTGCCCGACCTCCCACCTCGTAACTCTTCGACTGCACTCATGCTAATACCTGCCTGTTGTTTTCCCGTTCTGCATGACCTTCAGCTTCAACCAGTATGGGGATCCGTGCACGGACTTTGGAGAATGCTACATTCCACTCATGTTCGGCGTGTCGTGAGTTTATTGCTTTGAGAGCATTGGGGAATGATGGTACCATCATATGTATTGTTCATTTGATGCAAGTGCTTTTTCATTGTACTTTTTGAGTGTTAGTATTGTGTATGTGAGAGTTCTTAATACAATTACTTGTTTTGTAATTGCCTCCCTCAGGATTGCCTCCACACCAATCTCGACAAAACATTTCTGTATGGACTTCGCTTTGTGCACGGGGGCATTGTCATGCGGAAACAGGAAAGGGCCTTCCTCAAACTGTTGCCTCAAAGTTTGAAGCACACAATCATCTAGAATGTCATTGTATGCTGTAGCACTAAGACTTCCCTTCACTGGAACTAAGGGACCTAGCCTGAACCATGAAAAACAGCCCCAGACCATTATTCCTCCTCCACGAAACATTACAGTAAGCACTATTCATTCGGGCAGGTAGCGTTTTCCTGGCATCCGCCAAACCCAGATTCATCCGTCGGACTGCCAGATGGTGAAGCGTGATTCTTCACTCCAGAGAACACATATCCACTGCTCCAGAGTCCAATGGCCGCAAGCTTTACACCACTCCAGCCAACGCTTGGCATTGCGCATGGTGATCTTAGGCTTGTGTGCAGCTGCTCGGCTATGGAAACCCATTTCATGAAGCTCCCGCTGAACAGTTGTTGTGCTGATGTTGCTTCCAGAGGCAGTTTGGAACTCTGTAGTGAGTGGTGTAACCAAGGACAGACGATTTTTACACACTACACGCTTCAGCACTCTGTGGTCCCTTTCTATGAGCTTGTGTGGCCTACCGCTTCGTGGCTGAGCTGTTGTTGCTCCTAGACGTTTCCACTTCACAATAGCACGGTAGAAGTTTGATAAACTGACTTGTTGGAAGGTGGCATCCGATGACGTTGCCACATTGAATGTCACTGAGCTCTTCAGTACGGCCAATTCTACTGCCAATGTTTGTCTATGGAGATTGCATGGCTGTGTGCTTGATTTTATATACCTGTCAGCAATGGGTGTAGCTGAAACAGCTGAATCCACTAATTAGAAGGGGTGTCCGTATACTTTTGGCCATGTAGTATATATATATATATAGTATGTGGGTATGATATTTGTACAGTATGTATGATATCTATACAGTGTACAGGTATGTGAGCATATGTGTATATATATATATATATATATATATATATATATATATATATATATATATACACACACACACATAATCGGTACTGACATCTGTAAGAGTTTAGTGCACGCATTCCACTGGAGCACATTATCGTGTAGGAGATCTGCTGACATTTGGCCAAACAGAGCGGCAGAGGCCGGGAAAATCATTTCGACACAATTAGCGGGGATCCAGACCCGCAACGGGCGCGGTCCATCAAGCCACGAGGTCCGCAAACGCAGGACGGGCGTTCAACCATCGCGGGCGGGACGTCGGTCCGTGAGCACTTAGGGATGCATTACCAGCTATAACGTCACGTGTCGAGTCGGTCTGTCGGACTTTATTTGCAGGTGAAGTCGGGTGGGGCTATGGAAGGAAGGACTGCCCAATCCCCCTTTCGTGAGGTCCGAACTGAACGCAGGTCTGACCTCCAATAGACCTTAGCACACCACTCCATAATTCGAGTCTTGATGTTTTAGGATCTTTATTGGTTTATTGACATCCAGATTTCCTAAAATCATTAGAGTTAATTCCTCTCGCGAGCCTCCATAATATATATACTCAAGCGGCCCAAGCGTTATTAAGTAATTATGAACATCAACTCTCCCGTGCAAAAACTCTCAAAAATGCATTTATTTCATACACTGGGACTTCTATTTACATTATAGAAGGTATAACGTTGAAAGTGATTTACAGCTACAGCTGTTCTTTCAAAATGGTAAAAAATAACTTTGCTTTTCAACGATAGGCCTAGTTCAGAAACAATAAATCATAACAAGATATCATTATTAATTTGAAGTAATTCTCAAACCAAAGTTTCATGTTGGAATGTCATTTTGTGATATTTACCGCAGATGACGAGCATGGACGTTTTGCTGTAAAAAAAAATGTTTCCAAAGTCAAAACAAAAAAAAAATCCTTTAGATACACAAGGGGATTCAGCACGAAGGTCCAGCTGAGATTTTCGGGTTACACACAAGACACACACACACACACACACACACACACACACACACACACACACTTCTCGTTTTTTCATTTCTGTTCCTCACAATTCGGTCTCTCTCTCTTATTCACAGACACACACACACACACACACAAACACACACACACACACACACAAACATACATACATACATACACACACACATACATACACACATATACATACATACACACACACACACAAACACACAAACATACATACATACATACATACACACACACACACACACACACACACATACATACATACGTACACACACACACACACACACACACACATATACATACATACACACACACACACACACACACACACACACACACATACATACATACATACACACACACACACACACACACAAACACACATACACACACGCACACACAACCACACATACACACACACACATACACACACACATACATACACACACACACACGCACACACAACCACACATACATACACACACACACACATACACACATACATACACACACACACACAAACAGACATACACACACACACACGCACACACACACACAACCACACATACACACACACACATACACACATACACACATACAGACACACACACACACACACACATCTCGTTTCTTCATTTCTGTTCCTCATAATTCGGTCTCTCTTCTTCACACACACACACACACACACACACACACACACACACACACACACACACACACACACACACACACATCTTGTTTTTATATTTTTGTTTCTCACAATTCTATTTCTTATGATTTTAAATTCTTCTTTCTCTTTTTCAATTCATACTTTAAAATGCATTTAATTAATTGTACAGTATCGGTTGTTCCTAAACTTAAATGTAAATAATTTAAAGGATTTCTGTTCATGATGTTAATTTCACAACATCCCATATTCAACTGTATTTAAATTGTAAACCTCAAACATAGTTCCTCTACCGAAACACACACCGGCTTTATCTTGTCACCTAACCAACTCATCCACCAGGTTTTGTCATAATCCGTCCATAACTTTTTGAAATATCCTGCTCATAGACAGACAAACAGACAGACAAACAGACAGACAAACAGACAGACAAACAGACAGACAAACAGACCGACAAACAGACAGGGGTGAAAACATCGACTCTGTCCACATTTGATGGCAGAGGTAAAAATCGACAATGCACAAAGCTGCTGTCTACATATTACATATACAAAATCGTGGAATTTTGGCTCTTTCTTTCCCAATATCCCTCTTAAAAGCCCCTTCCCCACCTCCTAATACTGACTTCCTTTTTCCAACAAGTATCGCATTCAAGGATGTACAAGGAATACAGGAGACCATGACTACACTTCATCAACAATCCTTCTTTGTCGTTTTATGAATTACTTCTCCTCCCAGTTAGTAAATAATCCAAACATCATAGACGCATTTAATTACACAACTCGCGATCAGCGGCCGTGTGCGTTTCCGCTTCTGATTCTCATAACACAACGGGCAGAGACGCGAAAGAGTGTAATACTCAGCAGTGATATTAAGTACAACACAAAACTCAACAGATGTTTCTCAACGAGACTGGAAACTGTACAGCAGCGCATTTTTCAGGTATGCCATTTTCATTGATGCAGAAATGAAATAGAGGGAGAAAAAAAAGAAGAAAGAAAAGAAGAAAAAAAATCAAACGAGAAAACGTCAAAGTGTGCATGATGTTGTAAACGTACTACAGATCCAGGGAGGAATAACAGTACGAAATACTTCTCTTTCTAAACATTACGAACCTAGAAAGCATCAGAGAAGAAATAACATTTGGTTTGACTTCAACACGATTTGCTTGACCTCTCTGTTTATTTAGCTTGAGCACGCAGGTGAGTTTCCCCGCGACAAGTTGAAAAGTTTGACACGAGTTTGCTCGAGTTTTAATCACCCCGCTTGCTATCTGATCACCTTATATGCTTTAGCAATGACCATGTCACCGTGATATCCTTGACTGCTTTTGACACGAAGCAAAATTAAACTCCAGCCCAAAGCTGCCATTTCACAGATCAGGCAAGCGAGCTTTTGGAGCAGCTGCTGTGCACGTTGTATTCGTTATACCCCGCAAGTGGTGAATAATAACCTTCGTTTGAGATGAGAAGCTAGTTTTATATTCACAATGTACCAGTTTGCTTTTCACAACATACCTGTTTTATGTTCGCAATATCGTGTATGAATGGATGAATGTGACGTCTGGGCCTCGTCAATAGGTAAATGTGCTGTTAAAGAAAGATGTCGGGATGTTTTCACATGATCATTTCTTGTGATCATCCCTACCTTGTTTCCATACTTTTTAGAGTATCCTCCGTACATCCCCTTACATTAACAAAAATTTTTTTACTTGTTTATAAAATATATTATATAATATATATATATATATTGTTGCGGATATGGGATTTGGCCTCCATCCATATCCGCTTGTAAATATTCCCCTATTTCCCCAATACTCCCCAACTATCCCCAATCCCCCATTCCCTAGTCCCATTGTCTGTAAACAACACTCTGTAGCCCCGACCTTCCCCTTTTTCCCCCATTAAATGTCGTGCCCAGGTTCACCGCATCTCACGTAGACAACTATAGGACATCTTGCTAGTTATTCTTAGTCTATGTCAGTTAAGGACTCGTTTCCATTAATTCTGACTCTTCGTTGCACCAGAATGTGATTGTATGGCACCAGTAGTAAGTTTAGGACCTCCCCATACCTCCCCGCATCTCTTCCCCATGAAACAACAACACCAACAACAACAACAGCGGAGGCGGGGCGGCCGCGGCGCGGGGAGTGTGCGTCCTCACTCCGGCTTGGTTAGCCGCCATTGCCCATGTGCTCCGACGGGGTTACCACACAGGGGCTGACTGTCAGCTCCTCGTCAAGGGCGGAGCCCGGTAACCCCCCCGCACCCAATAAGAAGCGGCGGACCGATTCCATCTGGGGCGAGCTAACGAGCCGAGGGCGTGTCACTCCCCGCTGGATATACGCAGCCACTTACCGGAGGTGACGTGAGATGCGCCTCAGCTTGGAGAGAAAAGGACGCCACCTCCAGCGCGACGATACCTCCCCGCATCTCTGGACCGGACCGGGTCGATTCTGCCCCTGAGCCAAGGTGCACCTTGAGCCATCGACTACCTGCCCCTCCTTGCCATCAATCCCTGTGTGAGTCAGCCTTGTCCCGTTTGTCTGTGGTCTGTCGGGGCTAAGATAAGACCGTGTATAAGTGCTTATCTTTCTGTGCTGTACCTCTTGTCGTGTAATCTAACCTTTCTGCATACCCAATATTATATCCTCCTCCGGAGGTCTTGATAACTGTACCCCTGGTGTCGTGTCATTTAACCCAGCCGTTGTGTCCTTTCCTTCATTGATCTAGCGTAGCGCGATTCGGCCAACGTTCGAGTATAATCGGGTAACTTGTGCGAACACGGCGGCCATTCCGCTCGGCCCAGCATAACATCTCAATAAGTCGTGTCCGCAACAATTGGTTGTCAGGAGTTGGATTCGGACCTGGGACTAAATTTGTTAGGCCCAAATTTTGGAACACCAATTGTACTATTAGAGTAACAATTGGTGTCGGGAAGTGGGATCGGTCCCGGAGCGCGTTTCACGCGCTCGAAATTATAACGGCGAAATTGAATTGTGTTTTACAAAAAAAAAAAAAAAACCCGAATTTTGAAAGTCGCGCTATGGCAGACCAAGACGGCTGGGTTCCGGTAGAGGAGAGTGAGGCAGGGTCGATCCAGGACCAAAATGAGGGACAGGAGGAGAGCGAAGCAATGAGGGTAGCAGGGTCGCAAAATGGCGTCGTCGCGCACGAGGTTGCGGGCGCGCAAAATGGCGCCTCGCACATAGCTACGGCAGCCGCACCCGCTGCACAAGTGGGAGGGATGGCCCAAATGCAGGCCCTCATGGAGCAATTTATGATGCAAATGACGGCCCTTATGGAAAAGAATAGTGAGCAAATAGGGGTAATGGGGAACCGGATGGATGCTCAGGGTGAGCGATTGAAGGGCCAAATGGGGGTAATGAAGGACGAAGCGAGGGGTACCGGTGAGGGGTTAGACAATAATTTTAAGGGATTAGACAAGAAATTTGGGAAGTTAGACAACAAATTTGAGGGGTTAGACAACGGGATAAAAGAGGTGAAAAATGGGTTAATGGGGGTAGAAAACAGAATGGCCGCTCAAGAGAATCAAATGGAAGGGATGCAAAAGGGGTTAGAGGGGTTAGAAAACAGTATGGAAGGCAAATTGAGGGACATGAGGGACCAAGCGGAAAGGGAAGTTAAACAAATGGGGCAGCAGATAGAGGGGGTCAGAATGGGGGTAGAAACTAAACTGGATGCTCACAGGGAGGAAATGGAGCAGATGAGGGTGGCATCTGGGCAGGAGATGCAAGTGATGGGAGAGGAGATCAGAAGAGGTGTGAGTGAGGTGGTCGGAGGAGTGCGCGAGGAGGTGAGGCACTGTAAGGAGCACATGGAGAAGGAGGTGAGAAAGGGGACTGTAAAATTGCAAGGGGGCATAGAGGACCTGACGCAGGAGGTGGAACAGCTGACGGAGGGACAAAAAGGACTAACGGAGCAGGTTCAAAGGAACACTGCGGTATTAGGAGGGTTAAAAGCGACACAGAAAGAACTAAAAGACGACTTGATAGCGACGAAGAGGGAATGTCAGATGGTACGTGAGGGACTGACAACGAGGTTGGACGAGGTGACAGAGGTAATGGAGACGAAGGACCGGCAGGTGAGGACGCACATGGAAACGGTCAAGGTAGCCTTGGAGGACGAGCTTGAGGAGACGTACCGGGAAATAAAAGAAGTGAAGCAGAAATTAGAAGAAGTGGAAGAAGGGGTGAGCGAAATTAAGAAGCGACGGAGAGGGGATAAGAAAGAGATAAAAGAGGAGATAAAAGAATTGGTCCAAAGTCTGTGTTCGGATCGTGATGATGTGCTCATTAACGGGATGAGGGATTCGCAGGTGATGGAGGAGAAGCGAAGAGGAAGAGGACCCGGTGTAAGTGGTGACCAATATGGTCGTGCGTATGATGCGCCAGGGGATTTAATAAGCTTGGGGGTCAAGATGGACCCGGGTGTTCGTGAGAGGCCGTTGGTGAAGTGTGCGACAAGTCTGGTGTGCGAAAAAGGAGGTGTGCGAGAAAGTCAGACTCTGGGGTGTGTGAGGAAAAAGTGCGTGCCAAGGAGTGAGGGTGCTGGCGAGAGTGAGTCGGTCGTAGCGCGTGTGCGAGGGAGCACATGGAAGCGCGGTGTGGTAAGTGTTACAGAGGGTGTGATGGGAGAGTGTGCGCAAGAGTGTGCGCGAGAAAGGTGTGTGACGGACAGGTGCATGGGGAAAGAGTGCGCTGTCAAAGGCAAGGAAGAATGCATGCCTGTGGTGAGTGTTACAGAGGGTGTGACGGGAGAGTGTGCGCAAGAGTGTGCGCGAGAGAGGTGTGTAATGGACGGGTGCATGAGGAAAGAGTGCGCTGTCAAGAGTAAGGGTGAGTGCGTTGTCAAGAGTGGTGGTGAGAGTAGTGAGAGTGACAAGGAGCGTGAGTTGGTTGTGACAGGTGAGCGAGGATGTACACCTGGAATGGAAGGATGCACACCTGGAGTGGTAGAGCGTGTGTGGGAATGCACACTTGAATTGGTCGTGAGGCACGTGGTTGGGTGTGCGAGTGAGAGCACACCTGTGATTGTCACAGAGGAGGTGACCGAGGAGGGGGGGCGAAGAGGTGTGTTGGTGAGGTGTGCGAACATCGAATGTGTGCCAAAGTGTTCGGTGGTCAGGTGTGTGACCAAGGCTGTGAGTGGAATGAGTGTACCTGGGTGTGTAAGGAAAGGTACGAGGAGCATGGAAACGGCTGGATGTATGAGCACGAAAGGGGTAGCATATGCTTGTAAGCATCCAGGTGAAGCATCGACGGTAACCGGGTTAGAGGTTAGAACGACTTTTAGCCGAATCGGGCCCTCGGTGCGTGCTGGGCCTCGCTTTGAACGGCCGCGTCCGTGCTCCACTAGGCGGAGCGGGCGGCTGGATAGGAAGGGTCGTCATGGCGACCACTTTTTGTTGAGGCATTCCGGCAGGTCGAGATCGAGCCATGGGATGGCTCCGTGCCGAGATGGTGCGTGGGATCTCGGCCCGGGTAAACCTCCTTCCCTGCACCGAATGCGGGACGTATCCAGCCGCTGGCACCAAACAACCCGCATTCATGGCTTGGCTGTACGAAGCCGGGCCTTGGACAGGAATTGGCGCACCGAGAGGCATTAGTAAGTAGACTGTAATGACGAGGATAGTGTTTTGGCCCCGAAATTAGAAAAACAAAATTTGATGATTGGCAAAGGATTGGCAGTAATGATTGGCAGATGATGGGTAGTGATTGGCAAATTTTTGATTTGTTGAAATTTGATGTGCAAGATTGGTAGTGGGAGATGCCCGATGTGGTGGGATGGCAACTCTGTCATCCCTCACAAAAGTGGGGCAAAGGAGCTATAGATTATGGGGTGTATGGCAGTGAAAACTAGCCCGGGTGGGTTAGGATATTGGTAGGGATCTAGCGAAGATGACATTAGGTAACGTTAAGTTTAGTTAGTGACTGATACCTGTAGTGGGGACGCAGGTAGCTTAGTGTATGATAATGACGAGGGAGCGCAATAGTTTAAAGGGACGACTGGGAAGCGCAAGTTTCAGAGGGGAGTAGTTAGATGAGATGATGCTGTGTGAGAACTGGACAGGTGTGTGGAGCAGTGTGGAGCAGTGTATGAGTAGTGAGTGTTGTGGATCAGCGCGAATGCGCTTGGGGAGAGAAGGGTGCAGGTGGCACCAGGTGTGAGAGCACAGGTGTGCAAGTGCAGGTGTGTGGAATACATGGAGTGAGAATGGTGGAAATTGTCGAGTGGAGTGGATGGTGCGAAGGTGTGAATGGGGGGAAGAGTGGACCCCCATCACGGATACCCAGGGCGGGTAGTGTAAGTGTTAGGTAGAGGGTATAGGTAAATTGTGGTTGGATATTGGCATTTGTGGTGCGGTTGCAGAATGGTATTGCGGATGGGTGCATTAGTGTTGTGGAAATGGCTGGGCGTGTAGCCTGTTAGTGTGTGTAGTTGGTTGGGCACTCCACCACTGTGAGGATGTCGGCCAGGTGCGGCCGCAGGTGGGCTCTGGGAGCCGTTAGTGTCAGTGGGGCCCAAGGATCCGGAGGACGGACCCGGGTAGCCCAGTGCCAGAGAGGGCACCGAGTGGGGAGAGCGCCAGAGGGCCTTCCCCAGGTAGTTAGGTTAGGGTAAGGAGCAGGTAAGCTCGGAGGCAACTGCAGTGGTGGAGGTGTGCAGGTGGGTAGACCTGCTGGGAGAGCTACACGTCGCGGCCCAGAAATTGTGCGAGGGCACCGGGAGATGAATCGGGGGAGTGAGACCCCAAATTGAAAAGCACCACAGTTTGGACAATGGGAATTGGTTTTTAGAACCCATAGTGTAAGAGGGCCAATGGTTTGGCAGGAGAAAGACCCCGGGTAATGTAAAGTTGTTAAAGTCATTTAGGAAATAGTTAGGATTGATGAACCTGTCGCACCATACGCAGCCACTTACCTGAGGTGATGATGATGACTCCACACCTGTGTTTTCTTTGTTCTGTGTTGCAGGAAATGAGAATTGCTGTGAGGATTGGTGAGACGCATCACGACGTGGATGAGACATTGGGGTGATTCCGTCTCTCCCTCCTTAGGAGGGACTGATGATGAATTGGTGATGGCAAATTTTGATGTTGAGTTGGAGATGGCAAATTGTGATGAGAGTTGGAAATGGCAAATTTGATTGGTTAGGAGGGAGAGAAGACGAATTTGGTTTATGGGAGGAACGGGGAAGACAGTAGGGACGTTTGTTGATTTGTAAAGTAGATGTTTATGGGTAGTGTTGTGTTTTGTGGATACAGTAAGGGGTAAGGGAGGGGCAATGTAGGTTACCTGGTGGGGGGGGGGGCGTACGGTAGGAACGTACCTGTCTCACCTGGTTCCCATGTGCCCCCAGTGTGCATCATCTTGTATTGCGTGCACTTTTGCGCCCTTACCACCTTACTCACTTGTCTTCTTCTTTTGTCTCCCACCTCCGAGGATCTGGCTTTGGGGCAGAGAGAGAGGAGAGAGAGGTGCTGGCTCCGCAGTTGTGGGCCTGCACTTTCGCTGCTTGCTGCCTGGATCGATACACCATATGGACCGCAATTTTGTGGCCGCCCACCATGGACCGCAGTTCTTTTGCGGGCAAGCACCACCCGTTGATGGACCTATGGGTCAACGTGGCACCTATGCCATACAGGTGAACCACTTTTAGTTGGCCCCCTGACGGCCACAATACAGAAATGGACGCGGTTGGCGCCTTTCTTTATTTTTGAAAGAAGCCAGAAGGCCAAATGCACCACACGAATGCAAGACCAGCGGCAGAACATCGGCCGGCTGCGACACCACCGGTGATTGTTGAACACTTTATTGGTGCACCGGATGGTGCTGACTGTGTTATGGGGTGGTGCTTTTGGTGCTTGAACAGGGTGCTCTGCACATTATTAAAGGCCGTAGGGCCACAGAGCACTCGTGGGTTGGTGTATCGATGCTGGCATGCGTGCTCTCTCTATGCATAACATCTGCATGTGTTCCTCCAAAAACAGGTCCTGGATCGTAGTGTAAATATCAGTGTAGTCTTGTGTAAATAATGCTCCCTACCGGCTGTATGTTTAGTTTGAGGATTCTTTCCGCGATTCGGTTATCCTGTGGGTGTGTTTCTGTGAGGAGAAGGGTGCAACGTCGCAGGGGGACATATTTACTCATTTGTGAACATCTGTAAAACTGTCGCACTCAGGGTAGAGTTAATAGTAGAGGGAACTACATCTGAGTGCCACACTAAAGTAGGTAAAAATTTATCGGTTCGGGACGCCCCGAGGTAGAGAAGGGTGCAATGTTGCGGATATGGGATTTGGCCTCCATCCATATCCGCTTGTAAATATTCCCCTATTTCCCCAATACTCCCCAACTATCCCCAATCCCCCATTCCCTAGTCCCATTGTCTGTAAACAACACTCTGTAGCCCCGACCTTCCCCTTTTTCCCCCATTAAATGTCGTGCCCAGGTTCACCGCATCTCACGTAGACAACTATAGGACATCTTGCTAGTTATTCTTAGTCTATGTCAGTTAAGGACTCGTTTCCATTAATTCTGACTCTTCGTTGCACCAGAATGTGATTGTATGGCACCAGTAGTAAGTTTAGGACCTCCCCATACCTCCCCGCATCTCTTCCCCATGAAACAACAACACCAACAACAACAACAGCGGAGGCGGGGCGGCCGCGGCGCGGGGAGTGTGCGTCCTCACTCCGGCTTGGTTAGCCGCCATTGCCCATGTGCTCCGACGGGGTTACCACACAGGGGCTGACTGTCAGCTCCTCGTCAAGGGCGGAGCCCGGTAACCCCCCCGCACCCAATAAGAAGCGGCGGACCGATTCCATCTGGGGCGAGCTAACGAGCCGAGGGCGTGTCACTCCCCGCTGGATATACGCAGCCACTTACCGGAGGTGACGTGAGATGCGCCTCAGCTTGGAGAGAAAAGGACGCCACCTCCAGCGCGACGATACCTCCCCGCATCTCTGGACCGGACCGGGTCGATTCTGCCCCTGAGCCAAGGTGCACCTTGAGCCATCGACTACCTGCCCCTCCTTGCCATCAATCCCTGTGTGAGTCAGCCTTGTCCCGTTTGTCTGTGGTCTGTCGGGGCTAAGATAAGACCGTGTATAAGTGCTTATCTTTCTGTGCTGTACCTCTTGTCGTGTAATCTAACCTTTCTGCATACCCAATATTATATCCTCCTCCGGAGGTCTTGAGAACTGTACCCCTGGTGTCGTGTCATTTAACCCAGCCGTTGTGTCCTTTCCTTCATTGATCTAGCGTAGCGCGATTCGGCCAACGTTCGAGTATAATCGGGTAACTTGTGCGAACACGGCGGCCATTCCGCTCGGCCCAGCATAACATCTCAATAAGTCGTGTCCGCAACAATATATATATATATAGATATAGATATATATATATATACATAAACATTAAACATACATTATCTTCTTCTTATCTTATATTGTAGCGACCCATGGGTCCCCCAAACGAGACCAGCAGCAGAATCTCCTTGCTCCAGCCGGTGACATCACCGTGACCACGTGACCACCGAAACACGCCTCGCCTGAGAGGCGTGGCTTTCGGTTTCGGTTGTGCTTTCTGGTTTGGGATATATATGCAGCCCGATAAACGGGCTTTTCAGAGTTCCCGAGTTGGTTTTTACAATAAACATCTTCTCGGACGAGTTTGTGTCTTGCCCGTCACTTCGTCCGTCTCAAGCAAGAGCCCGGCTCTTCATTGGTGACCCCGAATTTATGACGCGCGATGGACACCGCAGGGTCCCTCAAACTGCCCACCTTCTGGGAAGCACATGCCGCCGTCTGGTTCGCGCAGGCGACTCCCAGTTCGCCCTGCGTGGCATAACGGAGGACGCCACTCGATACCATTATGTGGTCGCCGCGCTTGGCTCTGCGACCGCCGCCCGCTGCCTGAGCTTCCTCCAGAACCCGCCCGCTGACGGCAAGTACGACGCCATCAAGGAACTTCTGCTGGGCACTTTCGCCCTCTCCCCGGCTGAGCGCGCACGACGCCTGCTCGACCTTCCTGAGCTCGGCGATACGCGCCCGTCCGAACGCATGGAATACATGCTCGCGTAGCTCGGCGAGCACCCCTCGGATTTCCTGTTTCATGAGCTCTGTCTTCGCCAGCTCCCGGCCCAGGTACGGGTCACCCTGGCAGGTACGACCATCGTGAACCCCCGCGACCTCACCAAGGAGGCCGACAAGATCGCTTCGGCAAGCCAGCTCGCCGGAGCGGCGGCCGGGAGCCTTCCCGCCCACCCGCCCGATGCCCGCGATGCAGTTTCCTTCCCGGAGGCCGCCGGGCCGGCGCGACTGGCAGCGGCGACGCCGCGTCGCCCGGGCCCGACGCGTCGACCGGAGCCCCCGCCGGACCCGGCCTGGTGTTATTTCCACGCCAGGTTCGGGTGGCAGGCCCGATCATGTCGGCCCCCATGCACGTTCGGCAAGTCGGGAAACGGGCGAGCCGGCGTTCCCTACCAGCAATGAATGCCGGCCGTTCCGGAAACCTGCTGTTCATCGCGGACCGAGCGTCGGGACGGCGCTTCCTCTGCGACACCGCCGCTCAGCTGAGCATCATTCCCGCTTCGGCGGAGGACAGGCGGGCCGCCGTTTGCGGCCCCCCCTTGGTCGCGGCCAACGGCTCCGCCATCCGCACCTTCGGCCCACGCACCGTCGCCCTCCGCTTCGGCAGCCAGCTCTTACACTGGGAGTTCGTGACGGCGGACGTCCCCATGGCTTTGCTCGGGGCCGATTTCCTGTGCGCCCACGGGCTGCTGGTCGACGTGAAACGCCGGCGTCTCGTCAATGCCGAAATTTTCAGCTCCCTGGCATGCGCCTTGAGCCGTGCCGCGCCCACCGAGTTTTCCTGCGCCCTCCCATTGGCGGACAACTTCGCACTCCTCCTTGCGGAGTTCCCGGCCCTCACACGACCGACGTTTTCGGCCATTGCAGTGCGCCACGGCATCGAGCATCACATCCCCACTACGGGCCCACCGGTGTACGCCCGGGCTCGCCGTCTCGACCCCGCCAAACTCGCGATCGCCAAGGCCGAGTTCGCGGCGCTGGAGCGCCTCGGCATCATGCGGCGCTCAGACAGCGCCTGGGCCTCGCTGCTGCACATCGTCCCGAAGCCGGGGGGCGGATGGCGGCCATGCGGCGACTACCGCCGCCTCAATGACGCCACTACCCCCGACAGGTACCCCATCCCGCACATCCAGGATGTTTCCGCCCGGTTGGCGGGGCGGACCATTTTTTCAAAAGTGGACCTGATTCGGGGGTACCACCAGATGCCCGTCCGCCTGGCCGACATCCCGAAGACGGCCGTGATTACACCTTTCGGCCTCTTTGAATTCCTCCGGATGCCCTTCGGCCTCAAAAACGCGGCGCAGGCGTTCCAGCGCCTGATGGACGGCGTGCTGCGTGACTTGCCGTTCCTCTATACCTACCTGGACAACATTCTCGTTGCCAGCACGTCCAGAGCTGAGCACCTCCTCCACCTCCGGACGCTGCTCGGCCGCCTCAGCGAGCACGGATTGATCGTCAACCCGGCCAAATGTCACTTCGGTGCGGCGACTATCGACTTTTTGGGCCACCGCATCACCCGGACCGGCGCCGTGCCGCTGCCGGCCAAAGTCGAAGCCATCGCCGCTTTCCCGTGCCCCCGCTCCGTCAAGGCGCTGCAGGAGTTCCTCGGGATGGTGAACTTTTATCACCGCTTCGTGCCCCGAGCTGCGCAACTCATGCGGCCGTTGTACGCCGCCCTCCGCGGCCAGCCGGCGAAGCGCGACGTCGTCTGGTCCACGGACATGGACGCTGCTTTCACCGGCGCGAAACGGGCCCTCGCCAACGCCATGCTGCTGGCCCACCCGGTACCCCAGGCTCCCATCGCCCTCACCACGGATGCCTCCGACTACGCCGTGGGCGTGGTCCATGAACAATGGGTAAACAGGGCCTGGCAGCCACTCGCATTCTTCAGCCGGCAACTTCTGCCCAACGAGTTAAAGTACAGCACCTTCGACCGCGAGCTCCTCGGGCTGTACCTGGCCGTCCGCCATTTTCGCCACCTCCTGGAGGGCCGCCCGTTCACGGCTTTTGTCGACCACAAGCCGTTGGTTTTCGCCATGGCCAAGGTCATGGAGCCGTGGTCGGCCCGCCAGCAGCGCCACCTCTCCGCCATGTCGGAATACACCACGGACATCCGGCACGTCGCCGGGAAGGACAACGCCGTGGCCGACTGCCTTTCTCGAGCCGGCGCCAACGCCGTCCACCTTGGCGTCGACTTCACCCTCATGGCAGCGGACCAGGCCACCGACGGCACGGTGCAGGTGCTCCGGGTGGCAGACACGGGCCTCCGCTGGCTGACGTCCCCTTCGCGGACACAGTCCTGCTGTGTGACATCTCCCAAGGCCGACCTCGCCCCATTGTGCCGGTCACCTGGAGGCGTCGCATTTTTGCTTCGCTCCATGGCCTCTCTCACCCGGGCTGGAAGGCGTCCCAGCAGCTGGTGGCGGTACGTTTCATCTGGCATGGGCTGCGACGGGACGTCCGCGACTGGGCCAACGCCTGCACACCCTGCCAGCGGGCCAAGGTCCACCGGCATACCCAGGCTCCGCTGGCTCCCTTCACCATGCCCGAGCGACGGTTCGACCACGTCCACGTGGACCTGGTGGGTCCCCTTCCCACATCGCAGGGGTTCACCCACCTGCTTACCATGGTGGACAGGACCACCAGGTGGCCGGAGGCCGTGCCCCTCACCTCCACCACCACCGCTGACGCGGCCCAGGCGTTCATCGCCACCTGGGTCGTGCGTTTCGGCGCACCGGCGGACATCTCGTCGGACCACGGCCCACAGTTCACGTCCGAACTATGGGGTGCGATCACCCGCACGTTGGGCGTTACCCTACACGGCACCACGGCTTACCACCCCCAGGCCAACGGGTTGTGCGAGCGGTTCCACTGCTCCATGAAGGCCGCACTCATGGCCGGCCTCCAGGACGACGGCTGGGCCGACCGGCTCCCATGGGTCCTTTTGGGCCTACGCACGGCCCCCAAGGAGGACCTCCAGGCGTCCACCGCCGAGCTGGTGTACAGCCAGGCCCTCCGCGTACCGGGCGAGTTCATGCCCGACGCCACCAGCCCCTGGTCTGCCGCGCGCCAGTGCACGGACTTCCAGGAGGCCGCCCGACATTTCGCCCCGGTGCCCACGTCCCGCCATGGCGACCCCCATTCCTACGTCCCCCCAGCACTCCGCTCGGCGGAGTACGTCTTTGTGCGCCACGACGCACACCGGGGGCCGCTCCGACCACCATACGACAGACCCTTCCGGGTCCTACGACGGGACAACAAGTCCTTCATCGTCAGCATCGGCGGCCGGGCGGACCAGATTTCGCTGGACCGCCTCAAACCGGCCCACATGGACGTCGGCCAGCCGCCACGGCTGGCTCTCCCACCGCGGCGCGGCCGCCCCCCATCCACTGCACCCCCCGGCGGACCACCCACCACCACACCGGTGAATGGTGAATATCTTTGGTGAATATCTGAATATGGATTCGGATATGAGAATTATTTAATTTTTTACGTGATTCTTCACCATTGAGTGATATGGCCAACCGCAACCAGGCAGAGGTATGCTCTCAACTGAGTGCCGTTCTAGTTCCCCATGTGGAGTTCTTTACAATGAGCCATGTTTCAATTTTTTCCATGAAGCAGTTTTGGAGATATAGAGGTGCAACGTTTTCGGTTTTTCCAAGATGGCGCTTGCAAGACGTGACCTATGACATCATAATTCTCACTAAAATTCTGGAGGCGGAGTCACTCCAAAGGTGAAAATTTTGTGTCAATCGGACCAACAATATTGCAGAGAAAAAAACAAAAATTCATTGTGATCGGATCAATATTGTACTTGTCAAATTATGACTTCATAATTAAGGTACCGATGACATCATAATTAACATATCTTATTCCCCATGGAGAGTACATGACAATGAGTCATGCTTCAATTTTTCCATTGAGCGGTTTTGGAGATTTTATGGAGGTGTAACGTTTTGCAAAAATGGCATCCGTATCACGTGACCTATGACGGCATAATTCGGAATTTAAAAAATTCTACAAGCGGAGGCGCTCCTATGGTAAAATTTGGTGTCAATCGGACAAATGGTTGCTGAGAAAATGAATTTTAAAAATGCAGACACGCACATACGCAACCGATCGCCAAACCCTGCTTTTAGCTTCACGAGCGCAGGGTAATAAAATTTGATGTCTGTCTGTCTGTCTGTGTGTTCGCGTTTTTTGCAAAGACCGCCGGGCCACCAACCACCAAATATTGCAAACAGACCAAGTCCGGCCAGGAGATTGTCCTTAGGGTATTTTCATCCACCACCTCAGCCTTTAAAGACCCCAAAGAACACTAAGACACTCTTTGCAAGCTTTTTACAAGCTTGAGAGATGAGATTACAAGCTTGATAGAAGACTTTTCACATGCTTGAGAGATTAGACCCCTTAAGACTCCAAAGACCCTTTTGACCCTTTAAGACATCGAAGAACCTTAAGATCCCAAAGACCCGTTAGACCCTCAAGACCGCTTTTACCTTTAAGACCCTGTCGACACTTGTAGATCCCTTCACCCTTTTATACCCCTTAGATCCATAGAACCTTCAGACCTTTATACCCCTTAAGTCACTTTCGACCTCTTAGACCTTAACACCATTTACACCCCTTACATGCTTCAGACAGATTAGGCAGCCTGGACCCTTCACCATTTAGAGCTTTATTTTAAACCACTTAGACCTTTTTAGACCCTTTTTACATGCTTGATAGATTAGTCCCTTTTGACCACTTAGACACTAACTAATATTGGAATGTACCCTTTAGACCATCTAGAACCTTTTAAGCACACACCACACAAACATCTATAGTCTTCTTGCAAAACACAGACTCTACTTCTTTTCAGCAAGTGATGTGCAAATGTGCACCCAGAGGGTGGGTTGTCAGGGTTAGTTCTACAGGTACTATCGAATATTCTTCTTCTTCTCCACCTCTTCCCTTTATAAAAGGTGAGGTCCAATGGTACCACGCTACTGCCCTGCCTTGACCATGATACTCCTTTACTTCCCTCTGCCCTCAGCTACTGTCTCCACTCTCCAACCACCCCCACCTTACTGATACCCCTCCTTACATAATCTTCCCATCTCAACCGCATCTCTTACTACCTTGCTCCTTCCAGGGTGTGAGGGTATTCATGTACTCAGCATCACAGCCAGTGAAGTCGGGGCCGGCGATCTCAATCATGGGCGAAGAACGAAAAGTAGTAATCTGTCGGTGAACTGCAGAGCATCTACGCCAACCTCACCTCCACGTCAGTGCACCCCGGAAAAGAACACCTTGTGGTGTTAGGCTGACGAGGCTCTGGCTACGGGAAGGATTAACCCATAAAATAAAACGACTGCAGAGGACTAACAATCCGCTCAGTTCAAAACTATTGTTATGGAAACTGCAAGCGAAACTCAATATCAGCTGATGCTGGTAATGGTTATGGTGAGGTAACAGTCCAAATCTCAAAGGATGATGACATCAGCTTTGTGAACTGTATGACGCTTCTGGACCAAAGCTGAAAGGATGTTCAGTGGCCGATAACGTCGATAAAGGGGGATGTCCTAGAACAACATGGAGGAGAACAGTGGAAAAGAAAGAAAAGAGATAGGATAGAGATCATTGAATTAAGACATATGGATAGCCAGGAACAGGGCAGACTGGAGAGTACGCACTGCAGCCGTATGGGCCACCCTCCTCAATGCAATGGCACCCACCTGAATCCTCCTCCGCACCTTTGCCTCTGACTTACCATCCCCCGGTCACTGTTCCACCAGATACTCAAACCTATTTCCCTGCCTGATCTCCTTTCCCTCTAACCTGATATTCATTCATTTTCTCTGCTGCCTCATCCACACCACATCAGCCTTCTCCATGCTCATTTTCAGCCCATGCTTCCCAAATGCCCCCTTCTACTCTGCCAGTTCTTCCTGCAGCTCCAGCCTACTCTCCACCACAACAGCCAGATCATCCACAGACAACAACTTCCCCAAATATCTTTCGTGTTTACCTTCCTGCTTACCAGCCCCATCACAAATGATAAACATGTATGGGCTGAGAGAGCTTCACTGCCTCAAAACGATGTTCAAACTGAACTCCTCCGACATCCCAGGACCAAACAAAACTCTTCCCTCCGTTCCCTTGTACATCCCTTCCACCAACGTAACTTCTGCTTCCAGCACTTCCATCCATCTCAGTGTCGCCATTACCAGCTCTCTCAGGACAGTGTCATAGGCCTTCTTCAGGTCCAAAATCCCACTGCCATTTCACCTTGCACATCCAACCTCTTCTCTACCAGCTGTCTCCACGCAAACATCCCATCCGTCATTTCCCTACCCTTTCTAAACCACTGCTGCTCTTCTCCGATTTGCATCTCCACACTCTTCCTTATCCTCCCGACCAGAATCCTCTCCAGCACCTTCATGACATGACTAAGTAGTGCATGTAATACCCCATGTATTTCCCCGGATCTTGAACATCGTCCTTCTCCTTCCATTTCGGCACAACTAACCCTGTCATCCAATCCTCCAGAATCGAACCCTCTCTCATACATACATTCAACAAGCCTCTTCGTCCAATTGACTCCGACCTCTACCACTGCAATGATCATCTCTGTGCAGTGTGCATACATCATCAAAGCCTGGCACTCTTCCCTTCTTCATCCTCTTCAATGCTGTCAGCACTTTCTACTCCATGATCTCCACCAACTACACTTTCCCCTCGATATAACACAGTGAAGCTGTTCATTTAAAACTTGTAAGACATGTGATCGTGACCCACTCTGCTCACAGGGACGGCGAGTCCATTGTTGCATTCACGTTGCAGGAAGCTCAAAATGAACTTTGTAATGATGAATTATCGCTTTTCCAGGCAAGTTGTTTGCATTGCATACAAGGCCCTACATTTGCAAGTCTTCAATACAGACATTATATTATCTTATAATTTATTGAACAAAACAACAAAAGAAACAGAAATGTTTTTGTGTCGCTTTTGTGGGGAAATACACCGAACAGCTCTGCTGAGGCGAAAATTGAACACAGTGAAGAATATTGTCATGGCAACAGTAGCAAATGGGGTTGTGCTGAAATCTCCCACAATTTTGTGTACATCTCACCTGGAATTTGAAAATGTTTGCACTTGTGCAAACTGAAAACATCTCGAACAAGACGATTATATACATATATATATATATATATATATATATATATATATATATATACATCTTTGCCATATATATATATATATATATATATATATATATATATATATATATATATATATATATACATATACATATATACGTATATATATATATATATATATATATATATATATATATATATATATATATATATATACACAGTCACGTGAAAAAGTAAGTACACCCCATGTAAAGTTTTGACTTTTTCAACATATTTCAACATACAGCTATTTGATCTTCATTTCAACAACATCGATAGATAAAGGTGATATAATATAACAAATATCATGAAACATTTACATTTTGTAGTCCATTGCATAATTTAAATAAACATAAATGCAAATTTCGCATGTGGAAAAAGTAAGTACACCCTTGGCTCTAATAGGTGGTATTGCCCCCTTTGGCAGAAACAACCTCAAGTAGGCGTTTCTTATAACTGTCCACCAGTCTCTGACATCGACTGGGAGAAATTTTTGCCCACTCCTCCATGCAGAATTCTTTCAGCTTTGTGATGTTTGAGGGGTTTCTTGCATGCACAGCTCGTTACAAATCCCCCCACAACATCTCGATGGGATTTAGATCCGGGCTTTGACAAGGCCATTCCAGAACCCTCCATTTCTTTCTTTTCAGCCATTCCTTGGTGGATTTACTGGTATGTTTAGGGTCATTGTCATGTTGCAAGGTCCACCTTCGGTTGAGCTTCAACTTTCCGACAGATGGTCTCACATTATCCTCAAGCACCCTCTGGTGCAATGAAGAATTCATAGTGGATTCTATGATGGTGAGATGCCCAGGCGCTGATGCAGCAAAGCTGCCCCAAACCATAATATTTCCACCAACATGCTTTACAGTTGGTATCAGGTTCTTGTGGTCAAATACTGTCTTTGGTTTTCGCCAAACATGTCTTCTGGTACTGTGGCCAAATAGCTCTATGTTTGACTCATCTGTCCAGAGCACATTGTTCCAGAAGTGCTGGTCTTTGCCTGGGTGTTCTTTGGCAAACGTTAGTCTTGCCCTGATGTTCTTTCTGGACAGCAAAGGTTTCTTCCTGGCACACCTCCCATGTAGATCAAATTTG
The DNA here is from genome assembly GCF_964187855.1 of Myxine glutinosa. NCBI lineage: Eukaryota > Metazoa > Chordata > Myxini > Myxiniformes > Myxinidae > Myxine > Myxine glutinosa. The sequence goes on along the minus strand of NC_136266.1, from coordinate 72,886,651 downwards.
TGCAGCCTCTTTCTAATGGTAGCGTCGTGCACTTTGACTTCAACAGTGGCAAGAGCTACCTGTAGGTCCCATGATGACATTCTGGGGGTTCTTAGAGACTTCTTTCAGCATCTTGCGGTCTGCTCTCGGGCTGAACTTGCTGGGGCGGCCTGGCCTGAACAAGTTGGCAGTTGTTTGGAATCTTCTCCACTTGTAGATGATCTTCCGGACAGTCGAATGATTGATTTCAAATTGTTTGGAGATCTTTTTAAATCCCTTCCCAGACTCGTAGGCATCTATAACCTTCTTTCTGAAGGCCTCAGAGAGCTCTTTTGATCGAGGCATTGTGACGCCACACACTTCAACAACAAAGAGCAAACCAAACTAAATGTCTGAGGTTTAAATAAGACAAGTTCCTCCAAGATCCTCTCTAACGATGTTCTAATCATTTGCACCTGAGCTGGTGCACCTGATTCTAATTTTAGGTATTTGAAGTAGTGATAAATGTAGGGATGTACTTACTTTTTCCACCTGCGAAATTTGCATTTATGTTTATTTTAAATTATAAAATGGACTACAAAATGTAAATGTTTCATGATATTTGTTATATTATATCACCTTTATCTATCAATATTGTTGAAATGAAGATCAAAGAGCTGTATTTTGAAATATGTTGAAAAAGTCAAAACTTTACATGGGGTGTACTTACTTTTTCACGTGACTGTATATATATACAGTGCATTCAGAAACTATTCAGACCCCTTCACTTTTTTCACATTTTGTTATGTTGCAGCCTTATGCCGAAATCGTTTAAATTCATTTTTTCCCTCATCAATCTACACTCAATACCCCATAATGACAAAGAGAAAACAGGATTTTAGAAAGTTTTGCAAATTTATTAAAAAGAAAAAACTGAAATATCACATTTACATAAGTATTCATACCCTTTGCTATAACACTCCACCGATCTGGGCTTTATGGCAGACTGGCCAGACGGAAGCCAAACAGTTCAATATTGGTTTCCTCAGACCACAAAATCTTGTTTCTCACAGTCTGAGAGTCCTTTAGGTGCTTTTTTGCAAACTCCAAGTGGGCTTTCATGTGTCTTTCACTGAGGAGAGGCTTCCGCCTGGCCACTCTGCCATGAAGCCCAGATCGGTGGAGTGTTGCAGTGATTGTTGTCCTTCTGGAAGTTTCTCCAATCTCCACACAGGATCTCTGGAGCTCAGCCAGAGTGACCATCTGGTTCTTGGTCACCTCTCTTACCAAGGCCCTTCTCCCCCGATTGCTCAGTTTGGCCGGGCGGCCAGCTCTAGGAAGAGTCCTGGTTGTTCCAAACTTCTTCCATTTAAGAATTATGGAGGCCACTGTGCTCTTGGGAACCTTCAATGCAGCAGAAATTTTTTTGTAGGCTTCCCCAGATCTGTGCCTCGACACAATCCTGTCTCTGAGCTCTGCAGGCAGTTCCTTCGACCTCATGGCTTGGTTTTTGCTCTGATATGCATTGTCCGCTGTGAGACCTTATACAGACAGGTGTGTGCCTTTCCAAATCATGTCCAATCAATTGAATTTACCACAGGTGGACTCCAATCAAGGTGTAGAAACATCTCAAAGATGATTAAGAGAAATGGGAGGCACCTGAGCTAAATTTCAAGTGTCATAGCAAAGGGTATGAATACTTATGTCAATGTGATATTTCAGTTTTTTCTTTTTAATAAATTTGCAAAACTTTCTAAAATCCTGTTTTCTCTTTGTCATTATGGGGTATTGAGTGTAGAGTGATGAGGGAAAAAATAAATTTAAACGATTTCAGCCTAAGGCTGCAACATAACAAAATGTGAATAAAGTGAAAGGGTCTGAATACACTGTATATTATATATATATATATATATATATATATATATATATATATATATATATATATATATATATATATAAATATATATATATATATATATATATATAGATATATATATATATAGATATATATAGATATTGTTATGGATTTGAGGATTGTGTTTTTTTATTGTGATAAAATATCACCCTCCTTCCTCCATTTGGTGTATAAAGGACAACGGTCGTGCCCATAGTTATTCCATATACCACACGTAGCAAATCATAGATTTCCTCCTTGTTCAGTAGTTATCTCCTTATTATGTGTATTAGATTAAGGCTGTGTCTTCCATTAATTAACACTCCATTGCACCAAATTCAAACAAGGTAGATTCCCTTCACATTCCCCTTTCGTCAATTGCCAACTGCATTGGGCGGTTTGCTGCATTCTGCTGCTGCTGTGGGGTTGTGGTTTTTCGCTGCAAGACTCCATTAGCCACGAGGTCATCTCGGAGCAGAAGGTGGGAGGAGTCGGCCCAGCACTGGGAACAAGGCGTGGCCTTGCCAACGCCGCCTCTAAGGGCGGGATCGGTGAGCCCTCGCGACCAATCAGGGCCGAGGCGAGCTCACCGATGGGTGTGTCCTGGAGGCCGGCAGCTTGATCGCCCGAGGCGTTATATAAGCGCGCACGGAAGCCTTTGGGGAGAGTCCTGAGAGTTGCGTCAGAGAAACGGGGGAGTCCTGAGAGTTGCGTCAGAGAAACGCGAGAGTCCTGAGAGTTGCGTCAGAGAAACGGGAGAGTCCTGAGAGTTGCGTCAGAGAAACGGGAGAGTCCTGAGAGTTGCGTCAGAGAAACGGCAAGAGTCCTGAGAGTTGCGTCAGAGAAACGGCAGGAGTCCTGAGAGTTGCATCAGAGAAACGGCAGAGAGACAGCAAGCCTTTGAGAGAGAGAGAGACCCCGTCACGCAAGGCCCCCACGTCAGATGCGGCACACTACAGCAGCTTGAACTGACAGAGCTTTGAAACCACAGCAGTTTCTGACCACGGCAGCTTTGAGCGGTGACGGCAGTTGCAGCTTCAAAGGAATCGCCGTACGAGAGACGGTTGAGGAGAGCCGGCGGCAGCCCAACTCGGGCCGCGATCATCCCAACCACCCGGATCCTTCCCGCCATTCGTTCCTGCCATCATCCACCGTGTAAGTCTGATTGTTCGTCCGTCTTCTGTGTTGTCCTGGGGTTGTAAGTAAGACTGCCATCGGTAAGCTATATTTGCACTGTGTCCTTCTGGTCCGTCCCTCTTTCTGCATTATTTTATTATCCTTCCTTCTTCCTTGGTTTCTTTCATTGTGTAAATAGTAGTAATAAATTATATTTGTATTTCCAACCTTTTGTCTTCTTCTTCTTCACATCCTTCGTCTTTGTCTTTTCCCAATTGAATACCTGTGGCACGATTTGGCCAACGTTCAAGGATCGGGTCTAGTACTGTGAATGGCTCGAACTTCGGGGTTGCTAAAACCGCTCGGCAACTAGTCCATCTAAAACCGGGGTTCGAGCGGTACTTGTCTCCCTGTTCTGCGGAGGGACGGATAAAGGTATTCGGGATAAACCCTGGACCCATAACCCTGATCCATTCCATCCCGCGGGAGGGCGTTACAAGTACCAGGACTGGGGAGATGGCCAGCTTAACAGGACAAGGGGCTAATCACCCCTTGCTAACGGGAGAGCCGTCCCCCGTATCCGGAACAATATATATATATATATATATATATATATATATATATATATATATATATATATATATATATATATATATATATATATGTTGGGAGGGAACTCAGGTATTCACCACAAAGAAAGATTGACAGGAGTTTATTAATCCACCAAGTTCACAGCTGTGGAGCAGAGCCGACAATATACAGCACGAACGGACAGCGTGCCATGTCAGCCCTCCTCTTGTGTTGTTGGCAAACCACGCATGACCGGCACACATCTGATGCGATTCGCGACAGTCCCGGCGCCGCCCAAGTATAGTTTATCTGTTCCATCACCCCACTCTGGCACACATGGCCATTTTGATGAGGCATACGTGCCAGCCAAGGCAGTACTTCCTTGGGTGCTATTGGTTTTCCGTAAAGGGTCCACATCTCATTTGGTCCGGGGCACGTGGCCCTTCGTTTTATCCAGTCATCGTGTTCGGCTGCTATTGCTGCGTTTTGAAGTTTTATAACGTCCTCGTTAGTTGGTGCGGCGGTGATGATGGTGCACCCATGATGTGAGGAGGGGGTTGGTCCTGAGGTCGGTACGTTGGCAGTCTGCGCTAGTGCCCCCTTTGCTCGCGTTACCATCAGCATGTTCCGTCCTACTTGTTGGTTGGCCGCTTTCCCTGCCGCTGCATCAGCTCTGGCGTTGCCCCGAGCAACGTCAGAGTCCGCCTTTTTGTGGCCGCGACATTTAATCACCGCGACAGCGCGGGGGAGCAAAATGCTTCGGAGTAGCCCTTCAACCAATTCGCCGTTCTTTATGACCGAACCTGCAGATGTGAGGAAGCCTCGCATCTTCCAGATTGCCCCTTTGTCATGGACTACCCTGTGCGCATAGGCTGAATCTGTAAAATGTTGACGGCAAGGTCTGCTGCCAAGCTGCATGCTCTGGTTAAGGTGCACAGCTCCGCCTGCTGTGCGGAAAATGTGGGTGGAGGGCGCCCGCTTTCTACCGTCTCATTATCTGAACACACCGCGTATCCGGATAGCAAAGAGCCATCCCATCCACGTTTAGCTGATCCATCGACGTAGTATATACGATCGGGGTTGTCGAGGGGATCGTCCTTCAAGTCCGGACATACCGTGGAGACTTGCTGTACTACATCGACACATATGTGATGTTCACCCTCCTCTGGGGTGGGCATCAGTGAGGCCGGGTTGAGTGTAGTGCAACGTTTAATGGTGACGTTGGCGGCCGTGATCAGTGCGGTTTCGTATTGCATTAATCTGGTGGTAGACAAGTGTTGTGTTGTCTGCTGTAGTAACAGCGAAGTGACGCAGTGTGGCACCTGTAGCGTTACTGGGTGTCCCATCACAATGTCCGCTGTCCTTTCCACTGCGTACCTAGCCGCTGCCACGGCTTGCAGGCACACCGGAAACCCTTCCTCGACCGGTTCTAGCTTTTTGCTAAAGTAGGCTACTGGTCGCTCCTTATCCCCATGAGTCTGTGTCAATACGGACTGAGCAAAACCCCCTACTGCATGAGTGTAAAGGGTGAATGGTTTCGCATAATCGGGGAGTCCTAAAGTCGGTGCCATAACCAATGCCTTTTTCAGACCCTCGAAACAGCGCATCAATTCGTCCGTCCAAACCAAGTTGTTCAGTTCTTCTATTCTGGTGGCTTCGTACAGTGGTTTAGCAAGTAGCGCATAGTCGATTATCCAAGAGCGGCAGTAACCCGTCATACCTAGGAAGCGCAACATCTGTCGTTGCGTGATTGGCCGTGGCGTTTCTATGATAGCAGTCACCCGTCCAGCATGCAGTTCCCGCTTCCCATGTGAAATGGCATGACCCAAGTAGGTTACTACCTTCCGTACGAATTGGAGCTTTCTCCGTTCCACCTTGTGGCCCTTGGCCGCCAAGGCTCTTAGCAAGGACCGAACCTGCAGATGTGTCCTGCAGAGAGTCCTGCAGAGAGTCCACCTCACAGGCTTCCTTGGAAGGGGAACAAATCAACAAGTCGTCAATGTATTGCAACAACGTGCAATGTATTGCTCTGGTCGTAGTCAACGTGTGGCCCTGAATGGGTTTCTCTCATCTCCTCTTCCTGTTCAGGCTGGAGTTCCCCAAGGTAGTGTTCTGGGCCCTGTGCTTTTTCTGGTCTTCATCAATGATCTCTCTGACTCTCTTGAAAATCCTCTCTATCTCTTTGCTGACGACTCTACTCTCTGTCGCTCCATTCCTCATCCCTCAGATCGGCAGTCTGCAGCCTCCTCACTCTCTGCAGACCTGGACAAAATCACAGACTGGTCAAACAAGTGGAACATGTCTTTCAATCCTGACAAATCTCACACTCTTACAATGTCTCTCCGAAAGGACCGACTGGACAACCCTCCCATCTACTTTCTCAACAATCCTCTCCAAGAAGTTCTGTCGCTCAAGCTTTTGGGTCTCACTATCTGCCATGATCTTTCTTGGGAAAACCACATTTCCAAGCTGGCCTCCAAAGCCAGTCGCCGACTGGGCATCCTCCGTCGTGCGAAGTCCTTCCTTGGCACACCTGAGCTCCTCACCACATACAAGGCTTTCATCCGCAGCTCAATGGAATACTGTTCCCCCCTCTGGGCTGGTGCTCCTGCCTCACACCTTGCTCGGCTTCACGCTGTTGAGGCCAAAGCTTTCAGAATCATTGGAATCTCCTGCGATGTAGTCAACGCCGAGGGCCTTTCACTCACTCACCGCAGGCAGGTTGGTGGTCTTTCTGTCTTCTACCGACTCCTCTCCGGCCTTGCTCCCCCAGCTCTCTCTGTGCTCTGTCCCCCCAATATTCCTTCAGGTCGCACAAGATCTGCCTGCAACCCTCTTCTGGTTAAACTGCCAAAGTCTAGGCTCTCTGCTCACCTTCACTCTTTCATTCCCCTTTTCTCCCGCCTCTGGAACAAACTCCCCCACTCCCTTCAATCCCACTCCTCCCTCCAGGTCTTTAAAACAGCTGTTCACCACCATCTCTTATCTTCCCCCATCGAAAACCTTGATCTTTTCTACCCCCGGTAATTCACCCCAGAGTCCTTGCAGTGTTCATATGTTTTAATCCTCTCCCACCTCCCCCCAAGTCCTCCCGATGTCCCTGTTCTCAAATGTTGTGTTTGTGTCCTTCCCCCTCTCTTTTGTGTCCTTCCCCCTCTCTCACCATCTTGTCTACCGCTCCCCTTGTGTTTTGTGTGTCGGTTTGTCTTTTTGTGTGATTAATGTTAGCTCTTTCACGAGCCTCGATCTTGTATACAAAAAAAAAAAAAAAAAAAAAACACCGATCCCCCTTTTAGTTCCACGTTTGCCAAATCGCGGTGCAACGCTCGGGAGAACAGGGTGGGGCTGTCGGAGAACCCTTGGGGTAACACCATCCAGGTGAACTGGCGCCCTCTAAAGGTGAAGGCGAACAAGTATTGTGACTCAGGTGCAATAGGTAAGGAGTAAAAGGCAGAGCATAGGTCGATAACGGTGAAATGTGTTGCATCCGGTGGGATAGATGTCATAAGGCCTTCTGCATTTGGTACCACTGGGTGTATGCCTTGTATGACTTTGTTCACTTCACTCAGATCCTGCACGAACCTCCATTTATCCTGCATCGGTTTCTTCACTGGCAAAATTGGTGTGTTGCATTGGCTGTTACTTTCCACAATTATTTTCTGTTTCACCAACGATTGAATCACTGGCTCTATGCCCACATCGGCCTCGTGCCGCAATTTATATTGTCTCACGTTTGGGAGGGGCATCCCTGGTTGAACTGGTATTACCAGAGGTTTGGCATCGCAAATTCGCCCGACATCATTGTCATGTTGGGACCACAAATTGGCCGGAACCTCCTCCAAAAGGTCATCGGACTCGCCCGGGCTCTTAGATACCAGTCGCACAACATGGGTGCCCTTTGGGGGCAAGTCTGCCTCTTAAAATTTTCCTTCTCTACTCTGCCTCCTAAGGGTCATCAAATACCCCTCATTATTGGCGAGCGACGTCACTATCCAGTGGCCCACTTCATAAGTGGCGCTGTACGGAGTTTCTTGCAAGCGCCCCACCATCCAGCCTACGCTTTCCCGTGGCCACCCTTTGGCGGTGGTGAGGGTTACATGGGCGTCCACCCCTGCGGGGTACTGAGACAACGCCCGCTGCTCCGCAGATAGGGTTACCTCGATGCCTATTCCCTCCCGTCCAATCCATATATTTGACAATAGTAGGTCCGAATTCTTACCTATCGACCCCTTTACCCTTTCTCGGTACTCGTCGTCATCACCCCTGGCATCGTAATAAGCCGTGCAGTGGGGAGGGTTGTCCTTTACGTCTGTTGTAATTTGATGTACACGCAGCCAATCTCGCAACCCGTCGCTCCAGGAGCACACTGTGTCTAGGACGTGTGTCCAAGTGGCCAAAGCCCCTTCGTCCAGGCTCCACCAGTATGCGGTGGGGCCGGGGCGGGACAATGCCATCATTAACAGATCGCGTTTGGATGCCGCGACGTCTACAAAAACTCCCTGCTCTGTGCATGAAATTTGGCAGCCCAAATGGCAAAGTAAATCCCATCCCAACAAGTTAGTCGGGGTGGTGGTAGTCATCAAGAAAGCGTGTCTAGCCTCTAGTGGGCCGCACACCACTCTTACCTCTTCTGAAATAGGGAGCGCTTGGGGCAAGCCTGAAACGCCCATTATTTGAACGTCCCTATCTGTGGGGCGCAAGGATGGTAACTGCCCTTTGTTAATAGTGCTGCGGGTCGCCCCTGCGTCGACAAGGAAATCCAGCTGTTGCCCGTCCACGTCTAGTGTCAAGGTCGGCTCCTCGGTCGGTGTCATAGTCAGAAGGGGGCATTCTTTGGGCGGCCCGCCGGCATCCCGTCAATAGGCTACTTGATTTCCCAGTGGCGGGTGTCCCTGGCGGAACCTTCGGCAATCACGTTTCCAATGTCCCATTTGTCCGCAACGAAAGCACGCCCCTTGCGGAATCGGTGGAGCGGTGGGTGGGGTATCCGTTGTTATTGCGCGGACCCTGTTTTGTCGGACACCTCGCAGGCTGTTGGTTCTGCTGTCCCCATTGTGGCGGCCCATTCCCGTTCGCTCCGTTTGGGGCCCAGCAATTTGGGGGTGGCCCGTAGTTTTGGGGAGGGGGTCCCTGCGGATACCAGTTCTGGGGAGGGGGCGTTTGTATGGCCCAGGTATGGGGAGGGGGGCCCTGCGTGTTCCAATTTTGGGGAGGGGGGCCCTGTGTGTTCCAATTTTGGGGAGGGGGGCCCTGTGTCCGCACGTCGACTTGTCCACTGTCGTTGTCGTCAACCTCATTTTCGTTTTCGTTATCGCAGCCCCATTCTTCGTTGGGCTCTACCTTGGTGTTCCGATTCTGGGCCCGTACGTGGCCTCGATTTCCCTTCTTATTTTGATTGAGTTGGGCCCGTTTTTCCTGGACTAACATTTGCAATATGTCATCCTTTACATCGGCCTTTTTATCGTCGCCATCGCCGCATTGTTCGGCCGCCTCGACTAGTTGGTCGGTTGGGGTGTTCCTCCACCCTATCATAGCCGTTTGGATGCGCGTCCTAATTACCGGTCTCATCCCTTCTTCCATAACGTTGTTCACTACAGCGCGAGGGAGATCTTGCGCCCGCACCTGGCCCAGTCCTCCCCACTTTAACACTGCCCTCTTTACCCTTTCTCTCCAATCTATTGCTGCTTTGCCGTGCTTCTGTTTTAGGCCATATATTTTATTCCAGTCTGGCCCCGCAGCTGGCATCAGTGCGGTGTACACCCCAGTCAGCAGTAGGTCAACAAGGGCGTTCCAATCGGCGATGGTCTGGGCCGGGTTTTGGGCCGGTGTGGGTGCTACATTTGGCCAGCATGCGTGTATTTTGGCCTGGTCCCACACCCGCACGGGCAATACAGCTTTTCCCATATGGCAGACGTCCCGCCAATCTGCACCTGCATTTTGTATCCACATTCGCATAAATTCCGGTATTTGACCGGGCTCGTCGGCCAGCAAGTTTCTTACCCGCTCCTGCATAGATGCCAAATCTGATTCTCTCCAGGGTACCCTGATGTTAACAGGTCCCGCCGCTCTCATACCTATGGTTTTTACGGGACACATCCCGATTGTAGGCTGTGGGTCCTCCGATTCCGGGAGCCCTTCCAACGAGGGGTACAGTCCTCCTAGCCCTACTGGAGGCGTGAACCCGGGGGTGCTCGTTCCGCTGTCCACCCCGCTAGCCTCTTGTCCTCTAAATGGATTACCTGGGCTAAGGTGAACCTGAGGGGCGGCTGGTCTAGTTCTCTGGGCGTCGAACCCCTGGGGGAACAGGGGCAGGGGTGGGAAAGGTGGTGCCTGGGGCCCGGGGACAGGGCTCAGGGCTTGGGGGGGTAGAGACATGGTAACTACCTCCCCTACCGCGGGGGCTTGGTCCGGATCCTGGACCAGCGGCATCAGCCGCTGATTTGCTTGTTTGACTACCTCCCTAATTGTTTTATCCTGAACTTTGTCTGCTTGTTTCTTTTGGCCCTGAAGCTTCAGTACTTCCCTGCCAGGCTAGCCTGTCTTGAGGCCGCCTGTCGCTTCATCCCTTCTCTTTCCCACCACCCATACACTTTCCAATAATCGGGTGGGAAGTGTCTCCGCTCCTTTTCTAGCTTATCCAAAGCTCCATACAGCGCTTCCAATTTGTCTAGCTTGAACGACCCCTCCTCTGGCCAGGGATCACTCAAATCCTTAGTAAGCACAGCCCAGTCTTTTCCTGGTCTTACCGCGGCATAATGGTGCCTTTTAAACATGAAAGATGCCGGGGTACCCTTGAGGGGCTCCCCCTCCTTCGTTAGTTTGTTTCCCATCTTATTACTCTGGGCTGATCCTTCCTTGAAAGTTCTCGGGCCCCGGTGCAGCGTATGGCTGTCCGACCTCACTTTTCCCCCTCTCCTTGCTAACTGTAACGTTACCCTTAGCGTTACCCTTTGATAGATCTATTCTTAACGTTATCCTGGTGAATTAACAATCACCTGTCATTCTGAAGCAAAAACAGCCTTTACTTACAATTTCATTCGAAGTGCAGGCAGGACAGATGACGAGGGAGCGGACAGAGCCTGCCCGAGAGAGAGAGGTTCGAATTTGGAGAATAACCCTTTGATAAAAAAAGAATGCTCACCTTAAAGCAAATCAGAGTGCCGGCCGGCCATAGGCGACCTCCCTCCGTCGTTCAGGGTCCGCTCCTCTCCTCTTCTCACTGCTGTCACCCCACTCCTAGTACCATTTAATGTCGGGAGGGAACTCAGGTATTCACCACAAAGAAAGATTGACAGGAGTTTATTAATCCACCAAGTTCACAGCTGTGGAGCAGAGCCGACAATATACAGCACGAACGGACAGCATGCCACGTCAGCCCTCCTCTTGTGTTGTTGGCAAACCACGCATGACCGGCATACATCTGATGCGATTCGCGACAGTCCCGGTGCCGCCCAAGTATCGTTTATCTGTTCCATCAGACCAGGAAAAGACTGGGCTGAGCTAACTCAGGATTTGAGTGATCCCTGGCCAGAGGAGGGGTCGTTCACGCTAGACAAATTGAAGCGCTGTATGGAGCTTTGGATAAGCTAGAAAAAGAGAGGAGACACTTCCCACCTGATTATTGGAAAGTGTATGGGTGGTGGGAAAGAGAAGGGATGAAGCGACAGGCGGCCTCAAGACAGGCTAGCCTGGCAGGGGAAGTACTGAAGCTTCAGGGCCAAAAGAAACAAGCAGACAAAGTTCAGGATAAAACAATTAGGGAGGTAGTCAAACAAGCAAATCAGCAGCTAATGCCGCTGGTCCAGGATCCGGACCAAGACCCCACGGTAGGGGAGGTAGTTTACATGTCTCTACCCCCCCCCCCCCCCCCAAGCCCTGAGCCCTGTCCCCGGGCCCCAGGCACCACCTTTCCCACCCCCGCCCCTGTTCCCCCAGGGGTTAGACCCCCAGAGAACTAGACCAGCCGCCCCTCAGGTTCACCTTAGCCCGGGTAATCCATTTAGAGGACAAGAGGCTAGTGGGGCGGACAGCGGAACAAGCACCCCCGGGTTCGCGCCTCCAGTAGGGCTAGGAGGACTGTACCCCTCGTTGGAAGGGCTCCCGGAATCGGAGGGACCCACAGCCTACAATCGGGATGTGTCCCTTAAAAACCATAGGTATGAGAGCGGCGGGACCCGTTAACATCAGGGTACCCTGGAGAGAATCAGATTTGGCGTCTATGCAGGAGCGGGTAAGAACCTTGCTGGCCGACGAGCCTGGTCAAATACCGGAATTTATGCGAATGTGGATACAAAATACAGGCGCAGATTGGCGGGACGTCTGCCATATGGGAAAAGCTGTATTTCCCGCGCGATTGTGGGACCAGGCCAAAATACACGCACGCTGGCCAAATGTAGCACCAACCCCGGCCCAAAACCCGGCCCAGACCATTGCCGATTGGAACGCCCTTGTCGACCTACTGCTGACTGGGTTGTACACCGCACTGATGCCAGCCGTGGGGCCAGACTGGAATAAAATATATGGCCAAAACAGAAGCACGGCGAAGCAGCAATAGATTGGAGAGAAAGGGTAGAGAGGGCAGTGTTAAAGTAGGGAGGACTGGGCCAGGTGCGGGCGCAAGATCTCCCTCGCGCTGAGGTGAACAACGTTATGGTAGAAGGGATGAGACCGGCAATTAGGAAGCGCATCCAAACGGCTGTGATAGGGTGAGGAACACCCCACCCGACCAACTAGTCGAGGCGGCCGAACAATGCGGCGATGGCGACGATAAAAAGGCCGATGTAAAGGATGACAGATTGCAAATGTTAGTCCAGGAAAAACGGGCCCACCTCAATCAAAATAAGAAGGGAAATCGAGGCCACGTACGGGCCCAGAATCGGAACACCAAGGTAGAGCCCAACGAAGAATGGGGCTGCGATAACGAAAACGAAAATGACGTTGACGACAACGACAGTGGACAAGTCGACGTGCGGACACAGGGCCCCCCCTCCCCCAAAATTGGAACATGCAGGGCCCCCTCTCCCCAGACCTGGGCCATACAAACGCCCCCTCCCCAGAACTGGTATCCGCAGGGACCCCCCTCCCCAAGACTACGGGCCTCCCCCAAATTGCTGGGCCCCAAACGGAGCGAACGGGAATGGGCCACCACAATGGGGACAGCAGAACCAACAGCCTGCGAGGCATCCGACACAACAGGGTCCGCGCAATAACAACGGATACCCCGCACCCACCGCTCCACCGATTCCGCAAGGGGCGTGCTTTCGTTTGCGGACAAATGGGACATTGGAAACGTGATTGTCGAAGGTTCCGCCAGGGACACCCGCCACTGGGAAATCAAGTAGCCTATTGACGGGACGCCGGCGGGCAGCCCAAAGAATGCCCCCTTCTGACTATGACACCGACCGAGGAGCCGACCTTGACACTAGACGTGGACGGGCAACAGCTGGATTTCCTTGTCGACACAGGGGCGACCCGCAGCACTATTAACAAAGGGCAGTTACCATCCTTGCGCCCCACAGATAGGGACGTTCAAATAATGGGCGTTTCAGGCTTGCCCCAAGCGCTCCCTATTTCAGAAGAGGTAAGAGTGGTGTGCGCCCACTAGAGGCTAGACACGCTTTCTTGATGACTACCACCACCCTGACTAACTTGTTGGGATGGGATTTACTTTGCCGTTTGGGCTGCCAAATTTCATGCACATAGCAGGGAGTTTTTGTCGACGTCGCGGAATCCAAACGCGATCTGTTAATGATGGCATTGTCCCGCCCCGGCCCCACCGCATACTGGTGGAGCCTGGACGAAGGGGCTTTGGCCACTTGGACACACGTCCTAGACACAGTGTGCTCCCGGAGCGACGGGTTGCGAGATTGGCTGCGTGTACATCAAATTACAACAGGCGTAAAGGACAACCCTCCCCACTGCACGGCTTATTACGATGCCAGGGGCGATGACGACGAGTACCGAGAAAGGGTAAAGGGGTCGATAGGTAAGAATACAGACCTACTATTGTCAAATATATGGATTGGACGGGAGGGAATAGGCGTCGAGGTAACCCTATCTGCAGAGCAGCGGGCGTTGTCTCAGTACCCCGCAGGGGTGGACGCCCATGTCACCCTCACCACCGCCAAAGGGTGGCCACCGGAAAGCGTAGGCTGGATGGTGGGGCGCTTGCAAGAAACTCTGTACAGCGCCACTTATGAAGTGGGCCACTGGACAGTGACGTCGCTCGCCAATAACGAGGGGTATTTGATCACCCTTAGGAGGCAGAGTAGAGAAGGAAAATTTGAAGAGGCAGACTTGCCCCCAAAGGGCACCCATGTTGTGCGAGTGGTATCTAAGAGCCCGGGCGAGTCCGATGACCTTTTGGAGGAGGTTCCGGCCGATTTGTGGTCCCAACACGACAATGATGTCGGGCGAATTCGCGATGCCAAACCTCTGGTAATACCAGTTCAACCAGGGATGCCCCTCCCAAATGTGAGACAATATAAATTGCGGCACGAGGCCGATGTGGGCATAGAGCCAGTGATTCAATCCTTGGTGAAACAGAAAATAATTGTGGAAACTAACAGCCAATGCAACACACCAATTTTGCCAGTGAAGAAACCGATGCAGGATAAATGGAGGTTCGTGCAGGATCTGAAGGAAGTGAACAAAGTCATACAAGGCATACACCCAGTGGTACCAAATGCAGAAGGCCTTATGACATCTATCCCACCGGACGCAACACATTTCACCATTATCGACCTATGCTCTGCCTTTTTCTCCGTACCTATTGCACCCGAGTCACATACTTGTTCGCCTTCACCTTTAGAGGGCGCCAGTTCACCTGGACGGTGTTACCCCAAGGGTTCTCCGACAGCCCCACCCTGTTCTCCCGAGCGTTGCACCGCGATTTGGCAGACGTGGAACTAAAAGGGGGATCGGTGTTGTTGCAATACATTGACGACTTGTTGATTTGTTCCCCTTCCAAAGAAGCCTGTGAGGTGGACTCCATGGCCCTGCTAAGAGCCTTGGTGGCCAAGGGCCACAAGGTGGGACGGAGAAAGCTCCAATTCGTACGGAAGGTAGTAACCTACTTGGGTCATGCCATTTCACATGGGAAGCAGGAACTGCATGCTGGACGGGTGACTGCTATCATGGAAACGCCATGGCCAATCACGCAACGACAGATGTTGCGCTTCCTAGGTATGACGGGTTACTGCCGCTCTTGGATAAATCGACTATGCGCTACTTGCTAAACCACTGTACGAAGCCACCAGAATAGAAGAACCGAACAACTTGGTTTGGACGGACGAATTGATGCGCTGTTTCGAGGGTCTGAAAAAGGCATTGGTTACGGCACCGACTTTAGGACTCCCCGATTATGCGAAACCATTCATCCTTTACACTCATGCAGTAGGGGGTTTTGCTCAGTCCGTATTGACACAGACTCATGGGGATAAGGAGCGACCAGTAGCCTACTTTAGCAAAAAACTAGAACCGGTCGAGCAAGGGTTTCCGGTGTGCCTGCAAGCCATGGCAGTGGCTAGGTATGCAGTGGAAAGGACAGCGGACATTATGATGGGACACCCAGTAATGCTACAGGTGCCACACTGCGTCACTTCGCTGTTACTACAGCGGACAACACAACACTTGTCTACCACCAGATTAATGCAATACGAAACCGCACTGATCACGGCCGCCAACGTCACCATTAAACGTTGCACTACACTCAACCCGGCCTCACTGATGCCCACCCCAGAGGAGGATGAACCCCACATATGTGTCGATGTAGTACAGCAAGTCTCCACGGTACGTCCGGACTTGAAGGACGTTCCCCTCGACAACCCCGATCGTATATACTATGTCGATGGATCAGCTAAACGTGGATGGGATGGCTCTTTGCTATCCGGATACGCGGTGTGTTCAGATAATGAGACGGTAGAAAGCGGGCGCCTTCCACCCACATTTTCCACACAGCAGGCGGAGCTGTGCGCCTTAACCAGAGCATGCAGCTTGGCGGCAGACCTTGCCGTCAACATTTATACAGATTCAGCATACGCGCACAGGGTAGTCCATGACAAAGGGGCAATCTGGAAGATGCGAGGCTTCCTCACATCTGCAGGTTCGGTCATAAAGAACGGCGAATTGGTTGAAGGGCTACTCCGAAGCATTTTGCTCCACCGCGCTGTCGCGGTGATTAAATGTCGCGGCCACCAAAAGGCGGACTCTGACGTTGTTCGGGGCAACGCCAGAGCGGACGCAGCGGCAGGAAAAGTGGCCAACCAACAAGAGGACGGAACATGCCGATGGTAACGCGAGCAAAGGGGGCACTAGCGCAGACTGCCAACGTACCGACCTCAGGACCAACCCCCTCCTCACATCATGGGTGCACCATCATCACCGCCTCACCAACTAACGAGGACGTTATAAAACTTCAAAACGCAGCAATAGCAGCCGAACACGATGACTGGATAAAACGAGCGGCCACGCGCCCCGGACCAAATGAGATGTGGACCCTTTACGGAAAACCAATAGCACCCAAGGAACTACTGCCTTGGCTGGCACGTATGGCACATCAAAATGGCCATATGTGCCAGAGGGGGGTGATGGAACAGATAAACTATACTTGGGCGGCGCCGGGACTGTCGCAAATCGCATCAGATGTATGCCGGTCATGCGTGGTTTGCCAACAACACAAGAGTAGGGCTGACGTGGCACGCTGTCCTTTCATGCTGTATATTGTCGGCTCTGCTCCACAGCTGTGAACTTGGTGGATTAATAAACTCCTGTCAATCTTTCTTTGTGGTGAATACCTGAGTTCATCCCGACATGCTGTATTTTGAAATATGTTGAAAAAGTCAAAACTTTACATGGGGTGTACTTACTTTTTCACGTGACTGTATATATATACAGTGCATTCAGAAACTATTCAGACCCCCTCACTTTTTTCACATTTTGTTATGTTGCAGCCTTATGCTGAAATCGTTTAAATTCATTTTTTCCCTCATCAATCTACACTCAATACCCCATAATGACAAAGAGAAAACAGGATTTTAGAAAGTTTTGAAAATTTATTAAAAAGAATAAACTGAAATATCACATTTACATAAGTATTCATACCCTTTGCTATAACACTCCACCGATCTGGGCTTTATGGCAGACTGGCCAGGCGGAAGCCAAACAGTTCAATATTGGTTTCCTCAGACCACAAATCTTGTTTCTCACAGTCTGAGAGTCCTTTAGGTGCTTTTTTGCAAACTCCAAGTGGGCTTTTATGTGTCTTTCACTGAGGAGAGGCTTCCGCCTGGCCACTCTGCCATGAAGCCCAGATCGGTGGTGTTGCAGTGATGGTTGTCCTTCTGGAAGTTTCTCCAATCTCCACACAGGATCTCTGGAGCTCAGCCAGAGTGACCATCTGGTTCTTGGTCACCTCTCTTACCAAGGCCCTTCTCCCCCGATTGCTCAGTTTGGCCGGGCGGCCAGCTCTAGGAAGAGTCCTGGTTGTTCCAAACTTCTTCCATTTAAGAATTATGGAGGCCACTGTGCTCTTGGGAACCTTCAATGCAGCAGAAAATTTTTTGTAGGCTTCCCCAGATCTGTGCCTCGACACAATCCTGTCTCCGAGCTCTGCAGGCAGTTCCTTCGATCTCATGGCTTGGTTTTTGCTCTGATATGCATTGTCCACTGTGAGACCTTATATAGACAGGTGTGTGCCTTTCCAAATCATGTCCAATCAATTGAATTTACCACAGGTGGACTCCAATCAAGGTTTAGAAACATCTCAAAGATGATTAAGAGAAATGGGAGGCACCTGAGCTAAATTTCAAGTGTCATAGCAAAGGGTATGAATACTTATGTCAATGTGATATTTCAGTTTTTTGTTTTTAATAAATTTGCAAAACTTTCTAAAATCCTGTTTTCTCTTTGTCATTATGGGGTATTGAGTGTAGATTGATGAGGGAAAAAATGAATTTAAACGATTTCAGCATAAGGCTGCAACATAACAAAATGTGAATAAAGTGAAAGGGTCTGAATACACTGTATATTATATATATATATACTGTATATGATATATGAACAAATATTTTATATTTATTTTATATTTATTGTATATTTTATCTTTTTATTTTGTTTTCTTATTCGCTTTGTGTTTTATGTTTTTATGATTGTTAACTTACAGTGTCACCAAATAATAATTTCCCTGAATATGAGGCAGTAAAGATTTATTATATATAAACTGAACATCAAAATAAACTTATCATTTTCATTTTTTGAAATGTGCAGCTTTACAAACACGTTTCTTCAATTGTAATTACTAGGGCATGCCCGTACTATATATATATATCTAAAATTATATCCCCCCCCCCCCCTCTATTTACATGAAATGGTTTGGTCCAAAGCGAACGGCTTGCGAGTGGTGACAACCCCCCCCCCCTCTATTTACATGAAATGGTTCGGTCCAAAGCGAACGGCTTCCGGAGTTTGGTAAAGAAATCGCCATCGCGTACACAAACGCGCAGGAAAGCGAATGAATCGCAAATTCGTTTTTATTAGTTTTAAAACATCGTTTAACGCCAACATAGCGCCAACATAGTTTGCAAACGTGAAATAAATGAATACGCTCTCAAATGTGCCATCCGAGGCAGAGTGTGCCCGCCACGTTCGGCACACGCGATCGTTCGCTGCTCTCTGATTGGTTGAATCGTTTTTTGGACATAGCTCGGTAAGTAATTGTCCGATTAATATGAAACCTTGAAAAGGCACATCCTCGGGTCCCCAGCAATATACCTGGCAAGTTAAAAGTATATCGGACCCGTGGTTGTCGAGAAACAGCGGTCACAGACAGACAAACGTACAAACGTACAAACGTACAGACAGAGATTACTGGAATTATAGATAGATGTCATGGGAACTTCACTTCAATCACCTGGTTGATCAACAATAGCATGCTTGAGTGGTTCTGTATAGGGATCTTCCCTTTAAATAATGACCCTCATCATGAAATCCTTCAGTTCTCGTGGTTCGACATTCATTTACTGCTGTCTAGACTCTAGAGGCTTCTTACAGGGAAAACAACAAGAAAATTCAGATGCCATGCCTGACATCTGAACAACGTTTAAGGGCAATTGGGATACTTGAGGCTGGTGTAAGCCAGCGAACAATTGCCCAACGTCTTGGTTGCTCACAGCCTGCAATTTCCAACCTGGCCAGGTGTTACGGTGAAACTGGAACTGTGAATGATGGTCCACGAAGAGGAAGACCACGGCTAAACACCCCAAACCAAGACCGCTGGATGCTGCAGCATCTTCGTGATCGTTTCCGCCCTGCGACGCAAACAGCTGCAGTGACAAAAAGTCGCAACAACAACCGCATCAGTGTCTACTGTGCGGAGGCGCTTGAGAAGTCGGGGCCTGGTGGCAAGACATCCTTGCAGAGGTCCCGTGTTGAACGCAGTGCATCGGCGGAACAGACTAAGATGGTGTCTGCAGCATCACCGCTGGACACAGCAACAGTGGAGTGCAGTCTTGTTCAGTGATGAGTCCAGATTTTGCCTCCATGCTGCTGATGGGCATCAACCGGTATGGCACAGAGGTGGGGAAAGGTATGCATCATGCTGTATTGGCCAGATCAATCGTTGGGGAGGACCCAGTGTGATGATATGGGCTGGCATTTCCATCCCTTTCAAGACACCTCTGGTCGTCATCGAAGGCAATCTCACTAGTCAGCGTTATGTCAATGAAGTTTTGAAACCTCATCTGTTGCCATTTCTCCATGCTCATCCTGACAGCGCAGTTTTCCAGCAGGACAATGCTCGACCCGATGCTGCTCGCCTGACCACCAACTTCCTCCAGGAACAGGGTGTTGAAGTGATGCCTTGGATGCCTTATTCCCCTGACCTCAATCCCATTGAGTATTTATGGAATGAGCTTGGTCGACGTCTTGCATCAAGGAGATCAACGGCTGTCAATCGGAAAATGCTCATTCAAGGCTTGCAGGAGGAGTGGGACAGACTTCCCCAGGACCGCATCAGACACCTGGTACAGAGCATGCGTCGGAGGTGTTCAGCCTGCATCACAGCTCAGGGAGGACACACACGATATTGAGGACTGCTGTCATTCAGCCCTTGACTGTTAGGAGTGTTTGTCCATTCCTGTGTAATTTTGTTTTGACTGTATTCAGGTGCGTGTCTTTGTGTTGCAGTGCTCTGACTTTTGTTGCACCACCCCTTGTGATGTTCATGCTTTTTGATTTTTTGTGATTGAGGCAACCTCTTGTTTTTGACATGTGTTCAGTAAAGATAGCTGAACTTACCTCTGTGTTCACATATTTTTCATTTTTGCGTGGAGGATTTCAATGAGTGTCCTTCTAAAGATTTGATGTTTATTTTGATGT
>NC_136266.1:72699617-72866539 GCF_964187855.1 Myxine glutinosa | reverse complement strand
TCCTCCCCTCACCCTCGCCAATGAAAATGAGTTGATAAAATGATAGCTTGAATGAACGTGGTGTTTAGAAAGTACAGTCATGGTCCAGCTCTTTGTCCCATTCAAAAACAAAAAATAAATTCTTCCTCTTCAGTATTTCATCAAAGATCAACTAATGATTAGCAAGCTGCTATAATAGACTGCATATTTGGCTCAATTTGCCTTCTTGCTGCTGAAATTACGCAAAGAAAATATTTATGAGGGTACCAAAGAAGAACCTAAGGGAAACCCTGTGTAAACATCATGCACACACGGCACGTGTTTTTCCAAGGAGTTCTTCACATGTTGCTCTGCGTTCATACCACATGAGCAGTCGGCATGGAGCAGCAAATTTCCTAAGATTGTTTTAATTACCAGGCTGCAGGTTCAGTTTCACATGTGGCACCGGGCCCAGATTTAATAAAGCGCAGGGAGAGACAGTCCGAGCAAGCAGCAGAGCGAGCGCTGAATTTAACAATCCCATGATATACAAATTTAAATCCAAGTATCCTGTGTGCATACAACCATGAACCTTGTCAGAGAATTTTTTTCCAGAGAAAACAAAATTCTGTAGCAAAATAATAAATACATGGATTTGAGCAATTCTTTTGGAAAATTTGGCTCTCCTGTTCAACCTACATGAGCAAACGACGGCCTCCTCTCTGTCTCCAGGTCGATTTAAGAAATACAAATGTGGCCTCATCACATGTTTCTAGGTGAGATGTACACAAGCAAACTATGGCCTATTCATATTGTCTTAAAAATTCTTTCTTTGGCACATCTGAACTTTTATTTACTTACAAGGCCTTCATCCGCGCAGCTTGATGGAGTACCACTCTCCACTTTGGGCTGGCACTCCTGCCTCTCACCTTGCTCAGGTTGATGCTATGGAAACCCAGGCATTTAAAATTATTGGAATCTCCTGCAATGAAGCTAAGTCTCTGGGTCTATTACTTTCACGTTTCAGACAGGTCGGTGTTCTCGCGGTCTTCTACTGCCTCCGTCCTGGTCTTGCACCACCTGCTCATTCTGTGCTCTCCCCCACCTCTCTCCCACCCCCAGATTTCTGCAGGAGGCACACAGTCCACCATCAACCCCATTCTGGTGAAACTCATAAAATACAGACTCACTGTTCACCTCCACTCATTCGTCCTTCTTTGTTCCGCCTGTGGAACCAACCTCCTCAATCTGTTCAATCTCATTCTTCCTTCCACAATTTAAAGATGGTTGTTCACCACCATTGCAGGTTCACCCCCATCAATACCCTTGATTATTTCTACCTTCATTAACCCTCCCCATGCCCACCACTTTGTGGATTCCCCCCACAACACAACCTCCTTTTCAATTTTTTCTGTTCCCCTTCTACTTCTTCCCCAGTTTTCTGTTCCACTTGGGTGTGGTGGGCTTGCCGTCCTTATCATATGTCTGAGTGTTTGCGCTTGTATACTTCTTGTTCGCCACCTGCGTCATACATCCCTTTCTCGCATTCTTCCCCACGTCCTTTATTTCTCAAAGTCTTTCTTTGCTTAGTCCCTCTACCCCATTGGTGGTGTTTTTCTCCCTTTCCTGTTTTCACTATTCTTTTGGTTCTGTTATATCCTGGTTCATTCCGTGTTCGAGCTCCTCCACACGACTCAACTCTATAAAAAAAAAAAGTTCATCAACACATGCAAACTATGGCATCATCAGGTCTTCAGTTCCATCTCACAAGCAAACTATGGCCTCATCATATGTCTTCAGTTCCATCTCACAAGCAAACTATGGCCTCATCCTTTGTCTTCAGTTCCATCTCACAAGCAAACTATGGCCTCATCATATGTCTTCAGTTCCATCTCACAAGCAAACTATGGCCTCATCCTATGTCTTCAGTTCCAGCTCACAAGCAAACTATGGCCTCATCATATGTCTCCAGTTCCATCTCACAAGCAAACTATGGCCTCATCATATGTCTCCAGTTCCATCTCACAAGCAAACTATGGCCTCATCATATGTCTCCAGTTCCAGCTCACAAGCAAACTATGGCCTCATCATATGTCTTCAGTTCCATCTCACAAGCAAACTATGGCCTCATCATATGTCTTCAGTTCCATCTCACAAGCAAACTATGGCCTCATCCTTTGTCTTCAGTTCCATCTCACAAGCAAACTATGGCCTCATCCTTTGTCTTCAGTTCCATCTCACAAGCAAACTATGGCCTCATCATATGTATCCAAGTCAATGCACACAAGTTTACTATGGTCTCATCATATGTATCCAAGTCAATGCACACAAGTTTACTATGGTCTCATCGTATACAAGAGGACCGAAAATGAAGGGAGACTTGCATCAAAAGAAAAAAACCCAAAATGAGGAAGAGAGATGAACATGACAGCTTACAGGAAAGATCGTTTGTGTTTGGCTTGTAGCTGTAAGGCCAAAGATGCATATGAGTTGTTCCATCGGGCAACCATTATATCTGTCGGTGGCACAGGAAGCAGAGAAAAAGAGTGCAGCTGAATTCCTTGCAATTCTTTTTTCCTTTCAAGAAACCACCAAAATTGATTTTCTGCATTGCAGGAACCTCATTTGAACGGTCACAATGGGTGGGCACCGGCGTTGGAGGATGCACACGAAAGACTTTTGAAAATCTCTGAATCGAAGTGATTCTGGATGCTCTGATCACGTGGACCGTTTGGGTGTGTGTGTGTGTGTGTGTGTGTGTATGTGTGTGTGTGTGTGTGTGTGTGTGTGTGTGTGTGTGTGTGTGTGTGTGTGTGTGCGTGTGTGTGTGTATGTGTGTGTGTGTGTCCGGGTTGGTCCCTGCTTGTCCTGCTTGGTGGGAGCATCGCATGGAAACTCGAACGCACTCGGAAGAGAGCACACCTCTGCCAGGTTCAACAATTTACATTATCTATCCACTGATAGGCCGGATCTGGATTCGGACCTGAACCCAAATCTAAACGGCTTGTTCTTGTCACCAAACCAACTCATCCACCAAGTTTCGTCTGAATCCGTCCACAATTTTTGGAGATATCACATATCGTTGGGTTTTTTTTTGTCCCTATCTTTCAATGGCTGAAGAATCACTTTAAAATTCTCAAATCCAGATCCGGATCTTCACCAAAATCGAATCATTCCGTCTTTGTCAAATACCCAACCATTCCACCAAATTTCGTCAAAATTCGTTCACAACTTTTTGAGATATCGTGCTATGCTTATATATCGTTTTTGGCCCTATATCTAAATGGTGAAGAATCACTTGAGATTAAATAATTCTCGTATCCGAATCCATATTCAGATCTTCACCAAAATCGAATCGATTAGTCCTTATCACACACATAATCTCTCCACCAAGTGTCGTCCAAATCCGTCCACAACTTTTTGAGATATCCTGCTATGTATCAGTTGAACCCAACTCTCTCTCAATGGTGAAGAATCACTTAAAAAATTCTATGATCCGGATCCGAATCCAAATCTTCACCAAAATCGAATCATTTTGTCCTGGTCACATACCCAATCTCTCCACCAAATTTCGTCCGAATCTGCCCAAAACTTTTTGAGATATCTTGTTCACAAACAGAAAGACAGACAGACAGACAGGGGTGCAAACAAACTCCATCCACCTTTGGTGGCGGAGCTAATGAAACGGAGTGAGTATGGCAGAAGACCCACTCAACTCCTGAGATGTATGTCGAAGGCTTTGAAAAAGTTATGCGAAAGTTGTTTGAGAAAATATGTTTATAGTATGATTGGGCGTTCAAAATGTACTCGGAATGAGACACTCACAAGTCACAATGGTCCCAGACACACCAAAGTTTTTAAATACAGTCACGTGACAAAGTAAGTACACCCCATGTAAAGTTTTGACTTTTTCAACATATTCAACATACAGCTATTTGATCTTCATTTCAACAATAATGATAGATAAAGGTGATATAATATAACAAATATCATGAAACATTTACATTTTGTAGTCCATTGTATAATTTAAAAACACATAAATGCAAATTTCGCATGTGGAAAAAGTAAGTACACCCCGACATTTATCACTACTTCAAATACCTAAAATTAGAATCAGGTGCACCAGCTCAGGTGCAAATGATTAGAACATCGTTAGAGAGGATCTTGGAGGAACCTGTCTTATTTAAACCTCAGACATTTAGTTTGGTTTGCTCTTTGTTGTTGAAGTGTGCGGCGTCACCATGCCGAGATCAAAAGAGCTTTCTGAGGCCTTCAGAAAGAAGGTTATAGATGCCTACGAGTCTGGGAAGGGATTTAAAAAGATCTCCAAACAATTTGAAATTAATCATTCGACTGTCCGGAAGATCATCTACAAGTGGAGAAGATTCCAAACAACTGCCAACTTGTTCAGGCCAGGCCAGCACGAGAGCAGAACGCAAGATGCTGAAAGAAGTCTCTAAGAACCCCAGAATGTCATCACGGGACCTACAGGTAGCTCTTGCCACTGTTGATGTCAAAGTGCACGAGTCTACCATTAGAAAGAGGCTGCACAAATTTGATCTACATGGGAGGTGTGCCAGGAGGAAACCTTTACTGTCCAGAAAGAACAACAGGGCAAGATTAAAGTTTGCCAATGAACACCGAGGCATAGACCAGCACTTCTGGAACAATGTGCTCTGGACAGATGAGTCAAAGGTAGAGCTATTTGGCCACAGTACCAGAAGACATGTTTTGCGAAAACCAAAGACAGCATTTGACCACAAGAACCTGACACCAACTGTAAAGCATGGTGGTGGAAATATTATGGTTTGGGGCAGTTTTACTGCATCAGGGCCTGGGCAGCTCAACATCATAGAATCCACGATGAATTCTTCATTGTACTGTTACGTGCTCCTCCCCGACCCCCTTGTCACGGTGTACCTCCGAGCCCCGAGAGGAGTCACGGCAGAAAAATGTGTTATTCTGTGTTTCAAAGATCAATGGAGAAGCCACCCCAATTGTTACTCACAAACAAAGATTGTATTACAATCACACGAGAATAACAGTACACAATAATAGGATTCAAAAGTACAATCAATATGTCCTATGATGGTACCATCAGTTTCGTAATATATATAACTCACTGTACTCCAAGTGAGTGAACCAAGAACATTCCCCAATGTCTCTTATTCCCAGCTTCAAGCCAACGTTGATTCACTCCAGCGATCGCCAAAACGATGTCCAATCGAGACCAGAATCCAGAGCGGAGGGCAAGTACAGTCACAGCCGACGCTGCACAAAGGCGCCCTCAAGGCGACTGGGAAATCCAAAGGCGCCCTACAGGCGACTGAGAGATCATACCCTCGGGTATGGACGAATTAACCTTCAAAAAGCCACGTCACACACACGCCCCAGATCGACGTCCAAATGCGGTGAAAATGGTCGAAAAGAGACGAAACCGCGAGCTAAGCACAAGTCCTGTGCAAGTCAAAATGGCCGACGACCCATTCTAGAGACATAACGGCCCGGCAATAATTCTCCTCAGAATCCACCGCCAAAATCCTGACATGCAGGTTGATCGGTCACAGCGATGACAACTCTGTCGCAGGAATCCCTTTCCCGGGAATCCCGAAAGTTCGCTAGCGACTCCCGTTCGACAACGTTCGATTCCGAACTCGGAGCAACTCGGCTTTCTTGTCTGACTCACTCGCTCCGCCCCCTTTCTTTCTCCTCTTGCTCTTTGTCGTCCGGTTCCCGATCCGGTTTCCTGTTTCTTTTAACATTAACTTTTTACCATTTGAAAACAGTTCATGAACAATAAACCTTTTGAACACAATAATAGTACATGGAATCAGAAATATCTACAGTGGATGCAAACCACCACAACGGAAGTGACGAATCCGTAACACTTCCCCCCCTCAAGAAAGAAAGTTTGAACATAGTGAAATGAACTTTGAACATAGTGAACATAGACAGTTATAAGAAACGCCTTCTTGAGGTTGTTTCTGCCAAAGGGGGCAATACCGCCTATTAGAGCCAAGGGTGCACTTACTTTTTCCACATGCGAAATTTGCATTTATGTTTATTTAAATTATAGAATGGACTACAAAATATAGATGTTTCATGATATTTGTTATATTATATCACCTTTATCTATCAATATTGTTGAAATGAAGATCAAATGGCTGTATGTTGAAATATGTTGAAAAAGTCAAAACTTTACATGGGGTGTACTTACTTTTTCACGTGACTGTAGATCTGTATACCGTACATAGTCCGTACAAAAAATATTTTACTAATAATTATGTATCGATCCGTATTGAAGAACAAGAAAAAGCCTAGACAAGTCTTGTACGTTCTCGTTCTTGGAACTTTTTGAATGACCCTCATGCTATATGTTCCCTCGCCAGAGGAATAGGGTCTTGCATTTGAGTCCGTTTGTTTGTCTGTTTGTCCGCACAGAATAAATATGATTTTCTCTGCAACCATTGGTCCGATCGACATGGAATTTTCACCATAGGTGCAACTCCACCTGTAGAATATTTTTTAATGATAATTATGACGTCACATGTCATGTGGTACGGGTGCCATCTTCGAAAAACCAAAAAACTTTGCACCTCTATACCTATCTCCAAAAGCGCTGCATAGAAAACTAGAACGGCACTCAGTAGAGAGCATCCTCCACCTGGTTGGCCATATCACTCAATGGTGAACAATCATCTAAAAAATTCTACTATCTGGATCCGGATCCGGATCTTCACCAAAATTGAATCCATTCTTCCTTGTCACACACACAACCTGTCCAACATGTGTCGTCCAAATTCATCCATAACATTTTGAGATATCCTGCTAGGTATCGTTTTTGGCCTTATCTCCCAATGGTGAAGAATCACTTTAAAAATTATAGTAGCCGGATCTGAATCCGGATCTTCACCAAAATCTAATAATTTCGTCCTTGTCACATACGCTACATCTCTGCCAAATTTCGTCCTAATCCGTCAACAACATTTTGAGATATTTTGTTCACAAACAAACGGATAAACGGACAGACAAACAGACAGGGGTGAAAACATAACCTCAATCCACCTTTGGTGGCGGAGGTAAAAATTTAGACATGGCTCATTGAAAAGAACTCTCCACGGGGAATAATATATGTTAATGATGATGTCATAGGTGCCTCCATTATGACGTCATAATTCGACAAGTACAAAACTTCATCCGATCAAGATGAAATTTCTTGAGCGTCATCGAGAGATAGATTGGTGGAGAAAAAAATAATGACGTCATCTGTTTTATTGTTGTTTTTTTTAATACAAAGTCTGAGCTCGTGGAGGAGCTCAGAAACAGAGCAGATCAGGAAACAACATAACAAAGAGAACATCAAGAGACAGAGGAAATGCCAATAGCAGGGCGGAGGATGAAAATAGATGTAGACGGACAAACAAGGGGATGCAGGTAACGATTAGGGTTAGGGGAAAACGCAAGGGGTGGACAAGATGGATACATAAGCAAAGTTTTGGGAGGGTTAGGGTGGTTAAACGGGTGGAGAAAAGATTACAGCTTTGAATGGGGCCCGACTTGAGATAGTAGTAAACAGCTGTCTTGAAGATCCAGAGGGAAGAAAGAGATTGAAGAGAGCATGGAAGGTATTTCCACAGGCAGGAAAAAAAAAAAAGAGGGGAATAAATGAGTGGAGGTGAGCAGTGGTTCTCGATTAGGTAGTTGAACTTGGAGGGGATTCTTGGTGGACCACGTACTTCTTGTAAATACCTGAGGGGGGACAGAGTACGGAGAGGGCAGAGGGTGCAACACCAGAAATGAGGCGGAAGAAGACAGAGACCACCGACCTGTTGGCGATGGCAAAGTGATGGACCCAGACACTTCGCTTCATCACGAGAGATTCCAATGTTATAGAGAAAGAAGTTAATGATATGTGGAATTAAATGTGGAATGTGACATTGATTAGCACATGCATATATGAGCTCAATTAATACCACAAAAATGGGGTCAGCCCGGAAAGTTTTTGCCCCAAGGCATTCACGAACCGGCCGTCCAGGCTCGACGTTAGACTGAAGGTGATTTGGGGAGGAATTCGTAAAACTTCAGTAGAAACAGGCGAAGAGCCTTCCCCAAGTGAAGCAGCGTGGGAAGACTTTATGGATCTGCGTACGTACGCTACTGCACTTGTACGAACCACCGTAAGAGATCCAAACAACACTGAGGCAAACACCATTTTGAGGCATCCAAAAACCCAATGGCAAAGCAGGCAGCGTGTTGCAAAATACAAAATGATTTTGATGTTATTCCTAACATCTACCAAGTACAAGTTGATGTGAATGCGAAAGGCAATTTCCGCGGTTGTGGTTTTGGCAGAAAGCGAATTCCCAGCAGAGCGGATCCTCCGCTCCAACAAAATGCACGCACCAGGCCCTGAGAGGCAAGAGCGTGCAAAAATACAAGCAAAGGTTCACTTGAAACGCCATTGTGGACAGGTTTGCAGGTACGTGGTGGGGTAGACGGCTCTCACCTTGATTGAAGGATTCTGGGGAGAAACAAAAACGACGTCGTCCACGCAACTTGAGGATAAAAGGTCCAGCTGCAGACGTTACACTTTTCCCACATCCTTATCGAGCCCAGGAAAGGCTGCGCCTTCAGTCAAAGTAGCCAAAGGCAGTGGGAATGAAGGTCATAGCCTTGCCTGACGCTTCTCCTTGAGACACTTTTGCTATTAGGATAAACAGTCCCACCAATAGTGGTGTAATGCTTCCCGTTAACATCACAGTTACTGAAAAAATGTTATCAGGCCAGGGTGTGACCACATGGTCCATAAGCCCCTTATATTACGTCTTACCATGCTCAAGCCGATAGCCATAGGGTTTTCACACTGAAAATGCTAGCAGGCCAGGGTGTGACCACATGGTCCACAAGCCCCTTATATGAAATCTTACCATGTTCAAGCCGATAGCCATAGGGTTTTCACACTGAAAATGCTAGCAGGCCAGGGTGTGACCACATGGTCCACAAGCCCCTTATATGAAATCTTACCATGCTCAAGCCGATAGCCATAGGGTTTTCACACTGAAAATGTTATCAGGCCAGGGTGTGACCACATGGTCCATGAGCCCCTTATATGAAATCTTACCATGCTCAAGTCGATAGCCATAGGGTTTTCACACTGAAAATGTTATCAGGCCAGGGTGTCACCACATGGTCTATAAGCCCCTTATATGAAACCTTACCATGCGCTCAAGCCGATAGCTATGGGGTATTCACGCATCTGACATGCGTCGCGATTTGATTCCGCTTTTAAAGGGAGGTTCACAGTAGATATGTGTCAAAACCAGGCACAAGATGTTACAAATCCTTTTGCAGTACAATCCTCATTGCTTAGCAAGAATGTGTAGTCGTGGTGTTGGAGTCCTATGAACGTACCCTACATGACAAGATCATGGGGTGCTCATGGCAAATCGTGAACTGTCTGGACGCTCGAGTTCATCATGGACAGGTCGTCCCTCCATCACAGGAATGCGCAAATGTTCTGCTTCCCAGTCGTGGGATTCAAACCCACAGCAACGACGGTAATACTATATATTGATGCGGTTTTGCAATAAAGGTAAACCCCCTATAGTTAATTGCACGACAACATGTAGCCTGCAGTAGTTAGTTATTTCTTATTAAATGTAAAGATTAGCTCCCTTCCCATTGTGTAATAATCCACAACAATATGCGTTGATTTAGGCAGGATTTCAAACCTCCGTGTGTTTGAGGGGAAGACATTTTCATGTGCAGGAAGGCGTGGCCAAAAGGACAGGCCATGTGACCAACAAACAGCCAATGACACGTCACCAGCAGGCGACCAATCAGGTCAAGCTCACGTCACCGGCCGGCGACCAATGGTGGGTCGTAAAACCTCCCCGAATGAAAGAGGGAAGGAGGAATGAAACCTTCCTGGAAGGAGGCAGGGATGAATGACCGCACGTGACCAACCTCAACCAATGGGAGGCTGTGGAACATTCTGGAAAGCCTTTCGGGTCCGATATAACCCAGGGCTCATCGCATTTCGGCCCCTCTCTGATGATCTCCTTCTCGGATGATCTTCTTCCTCTGATCCAGCCAACCTGCAAGTGTTAATTTCTCCCACGATTCATCTCGAAGCTGGCTGTCCGAGGTGCTGGGTCATCTTTCCTGTGCTAAAGTTCGTCGTTTGTGTGGACTTCGAAGTGGCGGTTCGTCCTGTGGAGCTCCTGCAAGCTTTGCGCGGGAACTGCCAGACCACATCATCTGCACGTTTCCCGGTACAAGAATTAACCTGTGTGTCATTCCCTGTGTGTGTGTGTGTGAAGGCGCCTGTTGGGATTAGGTAGGTAAGGATTGATAAGACTGCCCCTCCGTCTCCTTCTCTTTGCCTTGAAATAAAAGGCTGTACATTTTGTTCCTTTCAAACCTGCTCGTATCATTCTTTTCTCCATTGGCGGAGCATCATCCGAAACCGAATTTGGCTTGAATCAGGCCCATCAATCACGCACGGTAACGCCGCTCCCCACACCGTGCAATCCGCTCGGCATGCCATAAGGTGTGTGGAAGCGAGGGTTCAATCCCCGATTTCTGCGGCCGCGTGTCTCGAAGGTATTTGGGATTCATTGACCAGCAAACTCTTGGGCCCGTGGTTGGGAGATTGGCGATTGGAGTTGCTTAGCAACCCGTCGACCACGAATTTAGTCGCGGCCGGTGGCTTGTGGACCCGGAGTTTGAGGGGGGAACGGGGTCATAAACCCCCCCTTAGTACGTCGACCGACTCGGGATCCGCAACAATATATAAGGCTTTTCTTACTCCGCTGTCCGACAAGGTGGTGCAGAGCTCAGTAACCGACTTACCTTTGAGCTGTCTAGCCTGGGTTCGATTCCTGACCCCACTATAAACTGTCTGATTAGTGATTCATGTCAATGTGTGCGCCGTCCAGTGGACGTTAAGCCGGCTGTCTTCTCTGCTCGCATGAGCAGTTGGTGGACGTCAAACATCCCACGGTGTCTTTCGGAGGAGAGTCGGCCCCAATGTCATTGGCAGACTGGAACATATTTAGGTCCACAAACTCGTGCCCTGTGTATGGGCACTTCATTGGTGGCTAGACACCCCAGTAATGATGCAACTGAATCCCGCTCCGACATGCCTTATTTCACCATGCCAAATCCACCAGCAAGCTGCTCCTTGGCAGCAGTAGAAACCTCAAAAGACAGATAACAATGAATATTAATTGGGTGGTAATCAGAGACGTGCCTGACCTCACATGGGTTCCATGTGACTCACGTATTAGCGATACCACTTCTTTTTCTCGAATCGACGTCCATTGAATCACAGATCTTCCTTTCGAAGCCGCAAATACGCAGCACAGCCTGGAAGCTCAGATCATGCCAATTGGATGCAGAGCATCTGCATTTCCTCAGCACATTTTCCCAGCCCCACCTGGACTCTCAAAAGCACCCCAACCCCCTTCCCCCCCCCCCCCCCCCCCCCACTCTCCATTCGAGCTGACGCTCCCCCAAGCTTAATTCAAATCAAATGGTCCAAGGCTGGAAATTCGCAGCAGCCAATGCAAGGATGCTTCCTCCTGTCCCGCATTTTTAGCTGATGGGCAAGCGCACAAGCATGAGATCTCTTCTTTCACGACCTTCTCCATGCTTACGGTGGTGAATCACAACTATGATGTCATGCAGAAGTTATGTGAGAAGGCGACGGCTGGTATTATATGGTTGAGTGATTGCGAGGAAATGCGATTAAAAATGAGCTTTTTTTTTTTTAAAGAAAAATGCTAGAGTTGTAATGAGAAGGTGATGCATTTTTAGATTTTTATGAAATATAATACAGACGGACTGATTTATCACTAAACTGGCCCAAAAAGACACGTATCACAACGACGAAGCAAAATGCCAATCATAATTGCCACGAAATGCCGAATGTAGTCGTGTCAACTCTTAGCAAACTCTCACAAGGAGCACACGGAGGATTTAGGGATTTTAGGCAAAGGGCATCTGTTTTCCTCTTTTGTCAGTGTATAAAAATCTTTCATCAATGAGTTATGTCTGCCTGTGTCTGGTGCTCTGCCCAGAAGCAGCTTAGAAGCAGCCAGGCAGCGAGTATCACTCTGGTAGGTTTGTCTTTGCAGTGGTAGTCAGGACAATAATTTCAAATATATTTAAGGTGCCGGTTATAACTCACTTACTCTTCATTAAACGCAGAGAGATCATTAACGTACATCAGCTAAAATAAGCACATGGGACACCCAGATAAATGTCCATTTGAGGGAAAGCATACTCAATGGTGCAACACCCTGCTGCAAAGCATCAATCCATGAACGGAGAGTTTTTAAGTCAGCTGGGGATCAAACCCAGAGACTACACACTGAAAAGGTAAGTGTGTATCCTGTGCCTATGCATCATCCTGTCAGACCTCTGTAACCTCACCATGAATATATATATATATATATATATATATACTGTATATACACTGTATATACATACAGTGCCTGTAGAACGTCTACACCCCCTTTCAAATTTTTCAACTTTTGTGGCCTTATAGCCTGGAATTAAATAGAATGCATTAAATTTTTCACCTTTAGTTGCACATTGTAACCCACAACCTCCAAGTGAAAAACAAATTCTACAAATTTCATAAAAATTAATTAAAAATACAGAACTAGATTATCTTGTTTGGATAAGTGTCCACCTTCCTGAGTTAATAATTGGTGGAAGCACCTTTGACAGAAACGATGGCTGTGAGTCTGTTGGGCCAGGTCTCTACCAACTTTGCACACATTGATTGGGCAATATTTGCTCATTCTTCTGCACAAAACAGTTCAAGCTGTCAAGTTGCGTTGAGAGCGGTGATGGACAGTAATCTTCAAGTCATGCCACAGATTTTCGATTGGATATAGGTTGGGGCTCTGACTGGGCCACTCAAGGACATTTATCTTTTTGTTCCTTAACCACTCCAGCATAGCTTTGGCTGTGTACTTCAGGTCGTTGTCATGCTGAAAGGTGAAATTCCATCCTACTTTCAGCTTTTTGCAGAGGGCAGCAGGTTTTCCTCTAGGTTTTTGCTGTATTTTCCTCCATCCATTTTCCCTTCTATCCTGACAAGTGCCCCAGTCCCTGCTGATGAGAAACATCCCCATAACATGATTCTGCCACCAGAATGCTTCACAGTAGGGATGGTGTTCTTTGGGAGATGTGCTGTGTTGGGTTTGTGCCAAACGTAATGTTTTGCATTTAGATCAAAAGGTTCCATCTTGGTTTCGTCAGACCACAAAACCTTTTGCCACATGGTGTCAGAATCTCCAGAGCGGTTTTTTGCATACCTCAAATTGAACTCAAGGTAGGCTTTTTTGAGTAATGCCTTCCTTATTGCCACCCTACCATACAGGCCAGACTTGTGGAGTGCTTGGTATATTGTTGTCCCATGCACAGTGACATCTTTGCCATAAAGGCCTTCAGCTCTTTCAAAGTTTCCATGAGCCTCTTGGTGGCCTCTCTGATCAGTCTCTTCCTTGCTTGGTCATCCAGTTTGGAGAGCAACTGGACGGTTTGGTGCTAGGCCAAGTAATATAAGTGGGAGCAGGGGAGAGGGGCTGTGTAGAGGGGGATTGGCACTGGTGTGTCAATGTGGTTCCAGAAGCAAGTGGTGTAAGTGTGGCAGAGCTGTGCAGTGCGCACCAGGGACTCCGTGGCGTCACTGTGACCTCGCTTTGCTTTCCCTCACTTTGGTCTGGGCCCAGTGCATCCTGTCCTCGAGCCAGTGTGACTTGCCCTGGACACTGGTTTGATATCTCAGTACAATTGTGATTTTGAGTTTCCACCTGAATGACCTCGCTTTTATTCATCCTAAGGTGGGAGTCATGTTTCATAATTTCTCAACACAATTATGACTTTGATTTTCAATCCATACAAAGTGTTTCATACTTGCCTTTCTTGCCAGAAGATTCGTCCGTTTTGATTATCATGTCAGAATGGCATATTTATTTATTTATTTATCCAACAAGTGTTTGGAACATTGTGTTTTCTTATATTAATGCTTTAGTATTAATTTGTGATTGGAATTATGCCGTTTGGAATGAAAATATGGAGAGATTGAATTTAAAGGAAACGATGTGAGGGGTTCTCCCAGTGAAATTTGCGGATTCGCCATTTGCAGTTTCACCATTGACCGCGTGTATAAACATTCAGCTGCAACACGTTTTTTGCCAAAGCCCTTCACTAACCTACTGTCAATGCCTGACGTTTGAATGAAAATGGCATCGGAATGTGGAATTTATTGGTTCATGGTTTTCTATTCCCCGTTTTTGCTGAAGTCATTCACGAACCAGCTGTATAATGCCTGATATTCAACTGAAGGTGTCACAGAAATGTGGAATTTATTGCTTCATGGTTTAGCATACTTTGTTTCTGCATCTTCTGTTTGCATTTGGCAACGCACCCGTGCTTAAGAATGGGTATCTCATTAGTATATATATATATATATACATATATATATATATATATATATATATATATATATATATATATATATATATATATATATATATATATATATATACACACACCACATGACCAAAAGTATGCAGAGACTCCTTCTAATTAGTGGATTCAGCCATTTCAGCCACACCCATTGCTGACAGGTATATATAATCAAGCACACAGCCATGCAATCTCCATCGACAAACATTGGCAGTAGAATGGGCCATACTAAAGAGCTCAGTCATTTTCAACATGGCATCGTCATATTATGCCACCTTTCCAAAAAGTCAGTTCATCAAGTTTCTGCTCTGCTAGACTGCCCTGGTCAACTATAAGTGCTGTTATTGTGAAGTGGAAACGTCGAGGAGCAACAACAGCTCAGCGGCAAAGTGGAAGGCCACACAAGCTCAGAGAATGGGACCGCCAAGTGCTGAAGCTCATAGCGTGTAAAAATCGTCTGTCCTTGGTTGCAACACTCACTACCGAGTTCCAAACGGCCTCTGGAAGCAATGTCAGCACAAAAACTGTTCGTCGGGAGCTTCATTAAATGGGTTTCCATGGCCGAGGAGCCACACACAATACTAAGATCACCATGCACAATGCAAAGTGTCAGATGGAGTGGTGTAAAGCTCGCCGCCATTGGACACTAGAGCAGTGGAAATGTGTTCTCTGGAGTGATGAATCACGCTTCACCATAATCGCAGTCCGACGGAAGAATCTGGGTTTGGCGGATGCCAGGAGAACTCTACCTGCCCGAATCCATAGTGCCAACTGTAAAGTTTGGTGGGGGAGGAATAATGGTCTGGGGCTGTTTTTCATGGTTCAGGCTAGGCCCTTTGGTTCCAGCAAAGGGAAATCTCAATGCTACAGCATACAATGACATTCTAGAAGATTGTGTGCTTCCAACTTGGTGGCAACAGTTTGGGGAAGGCCCTTTCCTGCTTCATCATGACAATGACCCCGTGCACAAAGCGAGGTCCATACAGAAATGGTTTGTCGAGATCGGTGTGGAAGAACTTGACTGCCCTACACAGAGCCCTGAGCTCAACCCCAACGAACACCTTTGGGATGAATTGGAACGCCGACTGCGAGCCAGGCCAAATCGCCCAACATCAGTGCCCGACCTCAGTAATTCTCTTGTGGCTTAATGGAAGCAAATCTCCGCAGCAATGTTCCAACATCTCGTGGAAAGCCTTCCCAGAAGAGTGGAGGCTGTTATAGCAGCAAAGGAGGGATCAACTCCATACTAATGGCCATTATTTTGGAATGAGATGTTCGGGTGTCCACATACCTTTGGTCATGTAGTGTGTATGTATATACTATGTATATATATATATATATATATATATATATATATATATATATATATATATATATATATATATATATATATATATATATATATGTATGTTGATATATTCATATATATTGGAAAATTACGTGCCCAAACCGAGAAAAGAACTCAGGTCCTCTGAAAAGCCGTACCAGTGCTCTGCCATCTGAGCTATCTGGGGGACCCTGACTGAGCATGCAATTCTCCCACACATATGATTGCCACTCTCTTTCCATCAGTGCTTCCGGGGCACTCCTCAGTTCTCCTTCCTGCTGTGTGTGACTCTTTTATCGTAACTGCCGGCGTCAACTGTCTCAGTTTGGGATGAACCACAATGCCACATGCATATCCGTTTATTCCACACACTTCCTGTGGTGATTTTAACTGCCGTTTTGACAACGAAGTTTCGACACCGCACCTCTGCATTTTTCTGTGGTGTTTTGCGCCCAAGGTTTTTGTGTGTGCTTTAAAAAAAACGTTTAAAAAACGCAGATAAAATGTGAATACGTTAGATTAACATAGAAAATCAGATGATTCTCAGTTACATAAGTTTTCAAACCCTTTGCCTAAGTAACCCTAAATCACTTCAGGAGAAAATAATTTGTTTTGAAAGGTCAAAAGTGTAATAGGTTTCACCTGTATGTTATCAAAGGTTTAACTTAAAAATTAAGCTTCCCCACTTATCTAAGGAGTTTTATGGTGCAAACTAACTTGGTCAAACAATAAGGCACACATGAAGATCAAGGAACTTTCCAAAGAAGTCAGGCATAAAGTGGTGGAGAAGCACCATTCAGGAGAGGATTCTAAGAAGATTTCAAAGTCTCTCATTATTCCTTTGAGTACGATGAAATCCAGCATTAAGAAGTGGAGGACATATCATACCACCCAGACTCTACCCAGATCAGGTCGCCCATCCAAACTCAGCAGCTGGGAAAGCAGGCACTGGTTTGGGATGCCACTTTAAATCCAACAATGACTTTGAAAGATGTGCAAGGCTCTATGTCTGAGATGTGGTCAGTGTTCATCAATCAACAATATCCCATTCTCTTCACAAAGCTGGCCTCGATGGACTGGTGGCAAGAAACAAGCCATTACTGTAAAATGCACATCTAAAAGCTTGTATTGAGTTTATGTAAAACTATCTTAATGATATTGCAGGCATGTGGAGAAAAGTTTTGTGGTACAACGAGAAAAAATTGAACCTTTTGGTTTAAATTCAAAGCGATACATCTGTAGCATAACACTGCACATCACCCCAGTCAACACCATCCCGACTGTCAAACATTGTGGTGGCAGCATCATGTCATGGGGCTGCTTTTCATCAGCAGGGACTGGCAAGCATATCAGAATACAAGGGACAATAGACGGTGCAAAGTACAGGAGAATCCTTGATGAAAACCTGCTTGAGTCACCCATGAATCTGAAACTGGGTAGGAGATTCACATTTCAGCAGGACAATTATCTGAAGCACAAAGCTGAAATTACACTGGATTGGCTGAATAAGTACAAAATAAATGTTCTTGAGTGGCCCAGTCAAAGTTCTGACTTGAACCCCAATTGAACATTTACGTTAACTTCAAGATTGCAGTCCATCGACGATCCCCCATCAAAATTGGCAGAACTAGAGCAATTTTCACGTAAAGAATGGGCAAAGATTTCACCATCTCACTGTGCAAAGCTGGTAGAGACCTACCTAAAAAGACTCGTAGCAGTCATTGTTGCAGAAATGGCTTCCACAAAATACTGACCGAAGAGGCTGAATACCTTTGCAACCAGTGAATTTTGATTTGTCCATGATTTTTGCAGGTATTCCTGACATGTAACCTCCTTCCACAATAACAGTTTTAGTTTGATCACTTCGTTATGAATAAAAAGGTAATTTGGAAAAATTGATTCTACATAATTCAGAATTCATCTAAATGTAGCATTATTGATTGGGGTGTGAATACATTTTACAAGCCACTGTATACCTATTTCGTATGCATTTATATTTCTGGCAGTTCATTATTAGCTTGAACAGCTATAAGAGTTTAGGGTTGACCATATTGTTTCATTAGAATCCTTCTTGCTCTATAATCGCTAAAGCACCCCATGAAGCTCCGCACAGTGAACCTGCAATGGGATATCACAATCACAATTTCTCATTCCTAGTTCCCAAATAATAATCTACCCTCTTGTTAAATATTTCGTGGAAACAATATTCAGTCGATGACGTTATCTTTGAAAAAGCAAAAGCACACCTTTAGCAACCTTGTAGGGAGTAAAAATACTGCGTTAACACAGTTGCAGTGAGATAGGACGAAAGCAACAATTATTCACTCGCAAACTCCTACACTCTCACTCCTCCAGTCTGAGGAAGGCTCTGACAGCACTAGCAAGACCGCCAAGGCTGCGTGCATTCAGGTGAGCCATTTTTCACCACACAACGCTTGGCCTGTAACATGCAATATCTGCTAATAGGCCCTCTGTCCTTCAACGTGATTTCGAAACACTGCGTCTTAACACTCGCTGAGGGGAAGCAGGAATGCGGCGGCTTTGGGATTGGCTATGTGTGTTTTACCCGGTGCAGCAGACAATGCACAGCTTTTTCCTTAAGGCACATGTCTCTGCACATGGGGGTCAACCCTGAGACACAGCAGGTATGAAATGACAGGCGTGTTCATGAGGTTTGCAGCAGGTGGGGCGCACCCCGAGGAGCGTGCAAGAAGCCCATAGGTGTGAATGAACTTGAGATCGCATTCAAAACCCAGTAGGGCTCTGTAGGTGACCCTAGGACGGAAGCCATGTACCTATTCTATTATGCATAGGCAGAGGAGGTATGGGTGATTAAGAATAATAATAATTGAGAAAAGGATGAGGAAAAAAGGCACATGAAAGAAACGGGGCAGAGGGGGGAGGGTGCTCCAGAAAGATTGAGCATGAGTGAAGAGAAATGAGAAAGGAGGTTGCGAGAAGATGCTGAACATTAATATATGGGAAAGAATGGGGTGAGGGTGGTTTAGTAGTTCAGCCATTTTGCATAATAATACGTATATCTTCCTTGAGCAAGCAGAAGTGAAGATTTAAATTAAATAAATGCAATTCTTGGTTTTGAGAGGGAAAATAGTTCCAAAAAGACAAGTTGTTCTACCCACTAAAGAAGGCCAACCTGTTTTGAATTTACGTTGCAGTAGCAAAGAAAAATTACTTGGCAAGGAATTTGACAGAATGTGTAAGCTCCATTTCACTATCTTGTCCTTTTTCCCAGTGAAAGTTCCAAAAGACTTTTCTTTGTTCAGCCAGGATAAATTGCTCTGTTCGGAATCATTTCCAAAAGTGTTATGATGCATTGCCAGAAAGCCATGAACGTTTCAACGGTTTCAGAAACATTGATTTGTGAAATGTGGAAATGCTATCAAACTTATAAGATGATGAAAAGTTCCAAAGCTGACGACAAATCATGCACACACTTTCTTGCCTTGTATGTGATATTTTGTAGAGACACAATTAGGATTAATGCTGCAAGGATATCGAGTAATCTAGTTCCGTCAAGTCGTGTCCGACTTCTGGTGACATTCATATCCTGCCTTTCTTCCAAAAGCTCTGGCAGAGACAGCTTGGTTGCAGTCTTTACCCCATCCAGCCAGAGCATACAAGATCTACTTCTTCCTCTTCTTCCCTCAACTAAACCCAACATGGTTAATTTCTCCAGACTTTCGTTTTCTGCACGTATGATGTGTCCAAAGTATGACAGTTTCAGTTTTAGTGAATATGGTGGTCTAATTTATTCAAGCACGGATTTGTTTGTTCTCGCAGTCCATTGGATTTTTCACAATCGTCTCGAACACCAGATTTCAAAACTGTCAATCTTCTTCCTTTCTTTCTTCTTCAGTGTCCATGCAAGGATATATAACGCTCCATGTTACATCTTAATCATGACGACGTGCTTGCCTTACATAATTTAAGTGTGAAATGGTAAAACCATACCTCAGTCAGTCCATGAACTTGTTGCAACCTGCAAAGTGACTTCATTTTGTAATCTTATTTAAAGGATGTGTATATATTCAGTATAGTGATGGGAACTTTCCCCATTGAAGGGAAAATTTAAAGTTAATCATCAATTTAAATTATTTAATGGACTTTTAAAAGTTTAATTGTGTGGCACTCTTTGGTTCACTCAGGGCCAAAGCTACTTATACCGTACTACTTATACCGCCCACTGCAAAATGGTGGTGCAACATCAGGTGGCGATTTATCGAAACAGAAGGCAAAATATAGTTATTTTAAATTGTGTGACTCCATGAAGATCTGCATTAAATCTACTTTAATCCAGATGTTCATGTTGATGATAAAGATTAGTGGAAGGGACAATAAAGTGACTGACGATATTGCATCGAGAAAAGTGAAATGTAAATGAAAAATAATCAATCAGCAGTTTTTCAAACGCATCGTGGGAAGCGGCCGCCATAAACCAGAGACAGATAAATGCACAAACAGACACCATGATTCAAAATATATATATATATATATATATATATATATATATATATATATATATATATATATATATATATATATATATATATATATATATATATATATATATATATATATAATATATATATATATATATATAATATATATAAATATATATAATATATATAATATATATATATATATATATATATATATATATATATATATATAATATATATATATATATATATATATATATATATATATATATATATATATAATATATATATATATATATATATATATATATATATATATATATATATATATCTATAATTCCAGTAATCTCTGTGTGTATGTTTGTATGTTTGTATGTCTGTGACCGCTGTTTCTCGACAACCACGGGTCCGATATACTTTAAACTTGCCAGGTATATTGCTGGGGACCCGAGGATGTGCCTTTTCAAGGTTTCATATTAATCGGACAAGTAGTTACCGAGCTATGTCCAAAAAACGATTCAACCAATCAGAGAGCAGCGAGCTATCACGTGTGCCGAACGTGGCGAACAGACTCTGCCTCGGACGGCACATTTGAGAGCGTATTCATTTATTTCCCGTTGGCAAACTATGTTGGCGTTCAACTATGTTTTAAAACTAATTAAAACTAATTTGCGATTCTTTCGCTTTCCTGCGCGTTTGTGCACGTTATGGCGATTTCTTTACCAAACTCCGCAAGCCGTTCGCTTTGGACCAAACCATTTCATGTAAATAGAGGGGGGGGATTGTCACCGTACTCGCAAGCCGTTCGCTTTGGACCAAACCATTTCATGTAAATAGAGGGGGGGGGATTGTCACCGTACTCGCAAGCCGTTCGCTTTGGACCAAACCATTTCATGTAAATAGAGGGGGGGGATATAATTTTAGATATATATATAGTACGGGCATGCCCTAGTATATATACATACAGTAATACCCCGGCCTATGTCATGAATTGGTTCCATAAGCTGTGACGTAACTCGGTTTTTGACGTAAACCGGGCGTAATGTCTTTAAAATGCCTTAAAATGAAGACAAACACCGTAAAACTAGAGTAAATAACTGAAGGAGGCTGTAGCTTCACCCTGAATCTTTGCCGCTCCCCGTCGGGAGTCCCTCCCTTGTTTTCTATCGGTCGGGTCTTCTCCTCGAACGGGGTGACCGGCATGGACGTGCCGACCGTGAGTGGGCTTGTGTGCCGAGTGGCTCCGCGGCCCACTTCACCACGGCGTGCTTTACCCAACGTGTCCGAGCAGTTTCACCGGTGATCGTGTTGTGTCGTCTGTGATGAACGAACGAGCTCAGGGTTCCGTGAACCCGGCCGCCCCGGGGATCGACGCTCGCCTCCTAGTCGTAGGCGTGCCCCGTCTTTCCTCGAGCGGCCAAAGTTGCTTGCTTCCTTTTTTTTGGATGTTGCGATATACGCAGAGACGACGACGTACAGGCAGGCATTTGCAAATCCATGCACATGTGCACATGAACACGTCGATCGGTTCGTCGACGCCAGATGCTGGCGAGGTGCCCGACGAGGCATCCCGGCTCGAGGCATGACACGGTCGTTCGTTTCACATGGGCCATGGGCCATGGGGCCTGACCTCATCGCGGACACTGCACACTCTGCACGGTGACGTGACGTGACGTCTGCCACAGACGGTCGTCCGAGCCGGCATCGTCGTCATGTTTCGCCGTTGCCACGTTACGTTGGTTGTTTTACACAGTAAAGGACCTTTACACAGTAAAGGAATAATCACAAAAATACCAGCGAAAGGCAAAGCAAGCACGTGACCGCAGAAAAGGACAAAATGCATATGGCATTGCCTTTGTTTTGAATGAGAACCAGCAGCTACGTGTAGGTACAGGAAACACCGTTTTACGGAATATATACTATAGTTTTACGGTGTATATACGTACATATTTTTATACTTTTAATGTGCTTTTTTATTGTATTTTAAATTGTTTTTTAGCTTCTTTTATTGTTAATTTATGTACTATTTTATTTATTTTTAATATATTTTTAAGGAAAAATTAATTTTTTTCACGTCCTCCTATTATGATGTAGGAGTGACGTAAAGTCGCACATAATGACGTTTGCTGAACTGAAATTTACTCTAGAAGAGTGGCGTAAAATCGGATTTGACGTAGGTCGAAATGGCGTAAAACGGGGTATTGCTGTATATATATATATATTATATATATATATATATATATATATATATATATATATATATATATATATATATATATATATATATACAGTGAAACCTTGACTTACGAGTTTAATTCGTTCTGTGACCGAGCTCGT
Source organism: Myxine glutinosa (assembly GCF_964187855.1). NCBI lineage: Eukaryota > Metazoa > Chordata > Myxini > Myxiniformes > Myxinidae > Myxine > Myxine glutinosa. The sequence goes on along the minus strand of NC_136266.1, from coordinate 72,843,970 downwards.
AACTCAATTTGCTCGTTTCTCAAATTAAATTTCCCCATTAAAATGCATTGAAATGCTATTAATCCGTTCCAGCCCCCAAAAAACCACACCAATTTTTTTTGTTACGTGTTTTTAAATAAGAAAAATGTACTTTATAAATAACAAATAATGTATAAACAAGCACGACCTCGTATATACTGCACATAATAAGCGGCGTTACGCGCGCTGCTTGTAAACAAGGAGGAAGCGGACAACGCGGTAATTTGTAAGAGTCTTTATTCAAGAGCTCACTGTAACACTGGCGCGCTCCGGGCTGCGCACCCGGTGTATATCCTGAGGCCACGCCTACCCCTCGGCGTGGCCCCCGCCCACTTGGTGCGCGGAATGATGTCACCACGCCAGTGAGCTTCCGTGTCCGCCACAATGTAAAGAAATAAACTGGTTTTATTAAGTGTATTTACTTTGAAGATCAGACGAAGATGCTGGCGGAGGTGGAGGAGATAACTTTTGCCTTTTTCGCCACACTTTCCTCGCTTTCACTTGCAGGGCATTTCAATAAAAACCTGTCCAACGAGGTTTGTTTCTTCCTCCCTTTCAAAATGTTTCGATCGTACCGCTACGATCGTACTGCCTCGCGAAGTCGACAACACGCACACCTCGCTCATGTTTTTCGACGATTGCGTGTTTTATATCCAAGCACATCATCCTCTTCTTCTTCTCAGTACTGCCCTTGGCACTCAATTTCTTAAGACCCATGGTTAAAACTAAGAAATTTTCCAAAATAACCAAAATGCGAAAACAAAGCAGCAGCGATATACGGCAGAGATGCTTGCATGGCAAGATAACCACGTGACCGGAACCCACCTGGTGGCGGGTGGCGTCAGCTCCAAAATAACCAACATGCGAAAACAAAGCAGCAGCGATATACGGCAGAGATGCTTGCACGGCAAGATAACCACGTGACCGGAACCCACCTGGTGGTGGGTGGCGTCAGCTCCAAAATAACCAACATGCGAAAACAAAGCAGCAGTGATATACGGCAGAGATGCTTGCACGGCAAGATAACCACGTGACCGGAACCCACCTGGTGGCGGGTGGCGTCAGCTCCAAAATAACCAAAATGCGAAAACAAAACAGCAGCGATATACGGCAGAGATGCTTGCACGGCAAGATAACCACGTGACCGGAACCCACCTGGTGGCGGGTGGCGTAAGCTCGTAACTCAGATCTCGGCTCGCATCTCAAAGCAATAAACCGCCCGAGCGACGGCTCGTATCTCGGAAAACTCGTAAGTTGGTGCACTCGTAAGTCAAGGTTTCACTGTATATATATATATATATATATCTACAGTCACGTGAAAAAGTAAGTACACCCCATGTAAAGTTTTGACTTTTTCAACATATTTCAACATACAGCCATTTGATCTTCATTTCAACAATATTGAGAGACAAAGGTGATATAATATAACAAATATCATTAAACATTTACATTTTGTAGTCCATTGTATAATTTAAATAAGCATAACTGCAAATTTCGCATGTGGAAAAAGTAAGTACACCCCTACATTTATCACCACTTCAAATACCTAAAATTAGAATCAGGTGCACCAGCTCAGGTGCAAATGATTAGAACATTGTTAGAGAGGATCTTGGAGGAACCTGTCTTATTTAAACCTCAGACATTTCGTTTGGTTTGCTCTTTGTTGTTGAAGTGTGCGGCGTCACCATACCTAGATCAAAAGAGCTCTCTGAGGCCTTCAGAAAGAAGGTTATAGATGCCTACGAGTCTGGGAGGGGATTTATAAAGATCTCCAAACAATTTGAAATCAATCATTCGACTGTCTGGAAGATCATATACAAGTGGAAAAGATTCCAAACAACTGCCAACTTGTTCAGGCTAGGCCGCCCCAGCAAGGTAAGCCCGAGAGCAGACCGCAAGATGCTGAAGGAAGTCTCTAAGAACCCCAGAATGTCATCACGTGACCTACAGGTAGCTCTTGCCACTGTTGATGTCAAAGTGCACGAGTCTACCATCAGAAAGGGGCTGCACAAATTTGATCTACATGGGAGGTGTGCCAGGAGGAAACCTTTGGTGTCCAGAAAGAACATCAGGGCAAGACTAAAGTTTGCCAATGAACACCTCGGCAAAGACCAGCACTTCTGCAACAATGTGCTCTGGACAGATGAGTCAAAAGGTAGAGCTATTTGGCCACAGTACCAGAAGACATGTTTGGCGAAAACCAAAGACAGCATTTGACCACAAAAACCTGATACCAATTGTAAAGCATGGTGGTGGAAATATTATGGTTTGGGGCAGCTTTGCTGCATCAGGGCCTGGGCAGCTCACCATCATAGAATCCACTATGAATTCTTCATTGTACCAGAGGGTGCTTGAGGATAATGTGAGGCCATCTGTCGGAAAGTTGAACCGAAGGTGAACCTTGCAACATGGCAATGACCCTAAACATACCAGTAAATCCAAGAAGGAATGGCTGAAAAGAAAGAAATGGAGGGTTCTGGAATGGCCAAGTCAAAGCCCGGATCTAAATCCCATCGAGATGTTGTGGGGGGATTTGAAACGAGCTGTAAAAGCAAGAAACCCCTCAAACATCGCACAGCTGAAAGAATTCTGCATGGAGGAGTGGGCAAAAATTTCCCCCAGTCGATGTCAGAGACTGGTAGACAGTTATAAGAAACGCCTACTTGAGGTTGTTTCTGCCAAAGGGGGCAATACCACCTATTAGAGCCAAGGGTGTACTTACTTTTTCCACATGCGAAATTTGCATTTATGTTTATTTAAATTATCCAATGGACTACAAAATGTAAAGGTTTCATGATATTTGTTATATTATATCACCTTTATCTGTCAATATTGTTGAAATGAAGATCAAATAGCTGTATGTTGAAATATGTTGAAAAAGTCAAAACTTTACATGGGGTGTACTTACTTTTTCACGTGACTGTATATATATGTGTGTATATATAAGGGTGTTTCAAAAACGTGGACTATTTGAGCAGCCTGATATTCTGTCATTTCTAATGATATACTCTTCTCTCTTCAGGTTATGGTGGTGGTGGTATGCCATTTCTAACAAGTAGTCAGTAGGACACTACGTCAACTATGGTGTTCACAGTGGAACAAAAAGTGAAAATTGTGACTTTGTGGTTTGATACAAAATCCTACATGCAGGTGCGACGACGATACTGATACTGTCAGTATTACAATCCTCACACCCACAATGCACCTTCCAATGGGAGCATTCAGCAGTTTGTGGAGCACTTCTAAACACTTGGAAGAGTGAAAAATAAAAATAAAGGCAACAGTGGCCGCCCACCAAGTGTTAGCAAAGACCAAGGGAACATTGATCTTGTTATAGATTTTGCTTTCGAAAGTCCGAAGAAATCCCACTGTCGGCGTTCCCAAGAACTGGCGATCTCAGCCTTATCTGTGTGGCACATTCTCACTTCTGAACTCAAGCTCTACCTGTACAGCATATGTGTGAGGCATAAACTAACTCTGAATGGCATGGCAAGAGTAACAATGTGTGATTGGTTCAGTGACCGAATGGAAAGGTACCCAAATTGGATCAACTCGTTGAGGTTCAGTGAGGAAGCACACTTCCATTTTAATAGGGCCATCAACAATCACAACAATGTCTTCTGGGGTGATGAGCCTCCTGAGGAGGTGTCTGAAATGTCTCTCAAAGGCCCCAAGTCCACTTCACTTGCTTCTGTGCATTGAATGCCAGATGGAGTATGCCGAGATACATATGTGTGGAGCTATGCTCGCACGATAAAGCCGGACAAAATTGACGACACCAGGAACGAAGTTTCACTGAGCTATTTATTCTAGCTCAACTCGAAAGAACTCAAAAGCACTGAAAAGCCCGTTAACACGGGCGGCAATTTATATCAAAAGTTCACCACACAAAAGCCACGCCTCTAAGGTGGGATGTGGTATGCAAATAAGTCAGCCACGCCTCTCAACGGGGCGTGGTATGCAAATCGAGAGTCCGCCCGGGCAAGGCAAGTCCGGACACGTCCGGGCGAGTCCGGGCAAGTAACCGCCCGCCGGTTACGTCATCGGCCGGTGCAAGGTGATTGTGTCATGCTTCCGGTAACCACTACAAGCCCCCCCCCCCCCCCCAGAATTAACTTGCACCGGGAGAGTCAGTTTGAGGGGGGTCTTGATGACCCGGCCGAAACGACCCCTGGCGATTCGTGTGGGGGTCGTAGGTGGCGTGGCGGTGGATGGTCGGGCGGGGGGCTTGGTTGACGGGGGACGGCCCCGTCGTGGAGGAAGGGCCAACCGTGGAGGTTGGTCGAGGTCCAAATGGGCCGGCTTGAGGCGGTCCACGGAGATGCGGTCTGGTTTGCCGCCGATGTCAATGATGAACGACTTGTCGTCCCTCTTCAGGACCCGGAAAGGTCCATCGTACGGCGGCCGGAGCAGTCCCTGGTGTGCGTCATTCCGGATAAAAATGTACTCCGCAGTGCGAAGTGCTGGGGGGACGTGGGTTTGGGGGCAGCCGTGGTGGGACGTGGGCACGGGGGCAAATCTCCTGGCGGCCTCCTGGAGGACCGAGCGTTGGCGAGCCACGGACCAGGGCCCAGTGGCATCAGGGATGAACTCGCCCGGCACGCGCAGTGGCTGGCCGTAGACCAGCTCGGCGGTGGAAGCCTGGAGATCCTCTTTAGGGGCCGTTCGGAGGCCCAGTAGGACCCACGGGAGCCTGTCGGCCCAACCGTCGTCCTGGAGGCTGGCCCTGAGAGCGGCCTTCATCGAGTGGTGGAACCGCTCGCACAAGCCATTGGCTTGGGGGTGGTAGGCCGTGGTGCGGTGTAACTTGACCCCCAAGGCCTGGGCGACCACGCCCCAAAGCTCGGAGGTGAATTGCGGGCCTCTGTCAGAGATGTCTGAGGGGGCGCCGAAACGGGCAATCCAGGTGCCAAATGAAGGCCTGCGCCACGTCGGCGGATGTTGTTGATGCCAGCGGGACGGCCTCCGGCCACCTGGTGGTCCTGTCCACCATCGTGAGGAGGTGGGTGAAGCCCCGCGAGGAGGGAAGGGGTCCCACCAGGTCCACATTGACGTGGTCGAAGCGCCGCGCGGGCACGTCGAATGGTGCCAACGGGGCCTAGGTGTGCCGGTGGACCTTCGCGCGCTGGCAGGCGACACAGGCGTTGGCCCAGACGCGGACGTCCTTACGGAGCCCGTGCCAGACGAACTTTGCTGCCACAAGCTTCTGCGACGCTTTCCAGCCTGGGTGGGAAAGGCCGTGGAGGGCGTCAAAAATGTGCCGCTGCCATCCAGTGGGCACGATGGGGTGAGGTTGGCCCAGGGAAAAGTCGCACAGGAGAACTGTGCCTGTGTCCTCGAAGGGGACATAGGCCAACCGCAGGCCTGTGTCCGCTGTCCGGAGGGCTTGCACCATGGGGTCGGCGGTCTGGTCGGCCGCCATGCGGGTGAAGTCCACACCGAGGTGGATGGCGTTCGCGCCGGACCGGGAGAGGCAATCGGCCACAGCGTTGTCCTTGCCCGTGACGTGCCGGATGTCCATCGTAAATTCGGACACGGCGGAGAGGTGGCACTGCTGGCGGGCCGACCACGGCTCTGCAACCTTGGCCATGGTGAAGACCAGGGGTTTGTGGTCCACAAACGCCGTGAACGGACGGCCCTCGAAAAGATGGCGGAAGTGGCGAACGGCCAGGTAAAGGCCGAGGAGCTTGCGGTCGAAAGCGCTATACTTGCGCTCATTAGGGCGAAGCTGCTGGCTGAAGAAGGCCAGTGGTTGCCAAGCCCCGTTTACCCGCTGTTCATGCACTGCGCCCACCGCGAAGTCGGAAGTGTCCGTGGTGAGGGCGATGGGTGCGTCGAGCGCCGGGTGCGCCAGCATGGTCTCGTTGGCGAGGGCCAGCTTAGCGCCCGTGAATGCCTCGTCCATCTCTTTGGTCCAGGCGACGTCGTGCTTGGCCGGCTTGCCCCGGAGGGCTTCGTACAGGGGGCGCATGAGTTGAGCGGCGCGAGGCACGAACCGGTGGTAGAAATTTACCATCCCCAAAAATTCCTGTAGGGCCTTGATGGAGCGGGGGCGCGGGAAACTTGTGACTGCCTCCACCTTGGTAGGCAGCGGGATGGCCCCGCGCTTCGTGATGCGGTGCCCCAGGAGGTCGACGGCCCTTACGCCAAACTGGCATTTCACCAGGTTGATGAGGCCGTGCTGGCCGAGGCGCTCAAAAAGCATGCACAGGTGGATGAGGTGCTCCGCCCGGGAAGTGCTGGCGACGAGAATGTCGTCCAAGTAGACAAAAAGGAAGGTGAGGTCGCGCAGCACGCTGTGCATCAGCCGCTGGAAGGCCTGGGCCACGTTCTTAAGGCCGAACGGCATGCAAAGGAACTCAGAGGGGCCAAAAGGTGTAATTACTGCTGTCTTCGGCACGTCGGCCGGCCGGACGGGTACCTGGTGGTAGCCCCGAATGAGGTCGACCTTGGAAAAGATCACCCGCCCCGCCAAACGGGCAGAAAAGTCCTGCATGTGTGGTATCGGGTACCGGTCGGGGGTGGTGGCGTCGTTGAGGCGGCGATAAATGCCGCATGGTTGCCATCCGCCACCTGGTTTGGGCACGATGTGCAGGGGCGAGGCCCACGCACTATTCGAGCGCCGCACAATGCCCAATCGCTCCAGTGCATCGAATTCCGCCTTCGCCACGGCGAGTTTGGTCGGTTCGAGGCGACGAGCCCTGGCGTAGACCGGTGGACCTGTGGTCGGGATGTGGTGTTCGACGCCATGTTTGACGGCGATGGCCGAAAACGTCGGCTGCGTGAGGGCGGAAAACTCGGCGAGCAGGCGCGTGAAATCGTCCGCGGCCGGGAGCGCGCAGGCTAGCTTGGTTGGTGCGGAGCCGCTCAGTGAGCAAGCCAGCGAGCTGAAGGTCTCCACGTTGATGAGCCGACGCCGTTTGACGTCCACCAAAAGCCCATGCGAGCACAGAAAATCTGCACCCAGCAAGACCATGGGCACGTTTGATGTGATGAAGTCCCACCTGAAGCGCTGGCCCCCGAAGCAGAATGCGACGCTGCGCGAACCGAAGGTGTGGATGGAGGAGCCGTTTGCGGCGACCAAGGCGGGGCCGCAAAGCGCGGCCTGTTTGTCCTGCACCAAGGCGGGTATCACACTCAGCTGAGCGCCGGTGTCGCACAAAATACGCCGCCCGGACGCTGTGTCCGTAATAAACAGAAGGCTGCCTGAATGGCCGACGCTCATGGCAGGCAGCGAGCGCCGGCCTGGTCGTTTCCCGACCTGCCGAAAGTGCATGGTGGGCGGCACGTTCTGGCCTTCTGCCCGAACCTGGCGTGGTTGTAGCACATGGTCCGCTCTGGTGGAGGCTCCGGCGGTCGCGTCGGGTTCGGTCGACGGGGCATCGCGGTGGCCGCTGCTGCCAGTGGTGCTAACTCGGCCGGTGGTGGCGCCGGACGTGGCGCGGGCGTTGCCTCGGTCGGCCCAGGGTTCCAGGCGGCCGCTTCCGACGTGTCGCCTGGCCGAGAAAAATTTATCAGCCTCCTTGGCCAGGGCGCGAGGGTCCGTGATGGGCGAATTAGCCAAAGCTAATCATACCTGCCCGGGTAGCTGCCGGAGGAACAGCTCGCGGAAGAGGAAATCCGGGCTGTGGTCACAGAGTAGAGCAAGCACGTGGTCCATGCGTTCGGATGGACGGGCCTCACCCAGCTCCGGGAGGTCGAGAAGTTGTCGCGCGCATTCGGTCTCCGTGAGTCCAAACGCACCGAGGAGTAGGCCTTTGAGCGCGCCATATTTGTCGGCGTTCGGTGGGTTCTGTAGGAAGCTCAGGACCCGGGCAGCAGTGGAGGCGTTGAGCGCGGAGACCACATGGTGGTAGCGCGTCGTGTCCTCCGTAATGTTCCGCAGGGCGAATTGAGCATCCGCTTGGGTGAACCAGACGGCTGCGTGCGATTCCCAAAAGCCAGGGAGCTTCAAATCTCCAGATGACTCCATCGCCATGTTCTTGAAAAGGGGTCACCAATTGTGGAGCTATGCTTGCACGATAAAGCCGGACAAAATGGACGACACCAGGAACGAAGTTTCACTGAGCTATTTATTCTAGCTCAACTCGAAAGAACTCAAAAGCACTGAATAACCCTTTAACACGGGCGGCAATTTATATCAAACGTTCACCACACAAAAGCCATGCCTCTCAGGTGGGGCGTGGTATGCAAATAAGTCAGCCACGCCTCTCAACGGGGCGTGGTATGCAAATCGAGAGTCCGCCCGGGCAAGGCAAGTCCGGACACATCCGGGCAAGTAACCGCCCGCCGGTTACGTCATCGGCCGGTGCAAGATGATTGTGTCATGCTTCCGGTAACCGCTACATATGTATATATATATATATATATATATATATATATATATATATATATATATATATATATATATACACAGACTTGGCATTTAATATGGAATATTTTTTTTTCTTGACTTGGGTTTACTTTCTGAACTCAGTATATCAATCTGGTGAGTTTCCTTTACCCTTCGGTGATGTCTTTGTTGAAAGAACCATGTCACTGATTGTCTATCGCAGCAAGAAGTCAATAACAGGATTATATCACAGGTGGCGTGACAAAATGTAAGGACAGGTACATTTGACGATTGGCTTCGCAATTGGGTATATAAGGGTTGTTGCGTTCTGTATTAGTGGAAAAGAACTGCTGCACGTCTACAAAAGTTATTGCCGCTTCCTCTGGAGATGGTCCGTCAAATTGACAATGCTGTTTGTCATGGAGTGGTGGCTTTACGAAATTCTGGCATGAAACAGCGTGCTATTGCTCGGCAGTATGGCATCACTCAAGGTCAGGTGTCAAAGATCCTGAAACGAAATGCTCAGAGGGGTGTCCCTACTCCAATACCGAGGCCAGGACGTCCACACAGAACCACAAGGAGAGATGATCGCCAGCTGCACCGGTTAGTCTGCAATGGCCGTACCAAGTCAGCTAATCGGCTTAGGGCTGAGTGGCAGCAACTGACAAATGTGCCCGTGTCCAGAAGGCTCGTCAACCAACGACTGGTTCAAGCAGGCTATCGTGCCAGGCGTCCACTGAGAAAGCCACGCCTGACCAGACAACATAGCCAGCGGCGATTGCAGTGGGCCAGAGAGCACCGTCAATGGCAGCCAGGACACTGGAATCACGTGACCTTCAGTGACGAGTCTAGATTTCTGGTCTATCGTCAAGATGGCCGCGTCTGAGTGCGCAGACAAGTGCATGAAGCCCACAACGAAGATTGTATTGTGCCAAGAGTCCAAGCTGGAGGTGGTGGGGTGACCGCTTGGGCTGCTTTTCATGCAGGGGGCAAAACTGACCTGGTTGTTCTGAATGGAAACCTGAACCAGTTCAAGTACAGGGTCATTCTGGAAGAAACTGCTTCCATTTGCTCGCGCAGCCTTTCGAGGAAACTTTGTCTTCCAACATGACAATGCATGGCCTCATCGTGCTCGCATGATCCAACACTTTCTTGCTGACCATGGTGTAGAGCATATGGCGTGGCCTGCCATGTCCCCGGATATGAATCCGATAGAGAACTTGTGGGAAGAATTAACGCGTCAAATCGACAACTTGGACCAGCAGCCGACCTCTGTGCGTGAATTGCAGCAGACTATTGTCACTGCATGGCAATCGATTCCTGTCCAAACCTTGGCAAATCTCATGAACAGCATGCCTCGACGTGTACGTGCTCTCCTGAATGCTCGTGGGGGTTACACGAAGTACTGAACTGTAATTTTACTGTCCGTAATCTCAGTCGTAATTTAGCTTTTGTTTTTGTTGAAAAATTTTTTGGCTAATGTGCAAAATAAAGAGATACTTCTGGAAAACGTACAGAAGTTTAACACAGTACTGTCCGTGAATTGAGTTCGATATCAGTTTACATCACTTTCAAGGATCAATTTATTTGCTTCGAAATGTCAAATGTGGTTTTTGTTTCTTTTAAAGGTCACATTAACAAAATCTAGAATAACTTCAACATAATTCCAATGAACTTTTGGTTCTAAGTCATCTTGAAAAGTAAGTTCACCCCCACAAAAAGATAATCCATATTAAATGCCAAGTCTGTATGTATATATATATATATATATATATATACACACACACACACACATGTCAATATGTTCACTTAAACTTAAACTGTCATCCTGGTGTTTTCCATGGAGGATGAGGCATCAATATTGTTGCGGATATGGGATTTGGCCTCCATATCCGCTTGTAAATATTCCCCTATTTCCCCAATACTCCCCAACTATCCCCAATCCCCCATTCCCTAGTCCCATTGTCTGTAAACAACACTCTGTAGAACCGACCTTCCCCTTCTTCCCCCATTAAATGTCGTGCCCAGGTCCACCGCATCTCACGTAGACAACTTTCGGACCTCTTGCTAGTTATTCTTAGTCTATGTCAGTTAAGGACTCGTTTCCATTAATTCTGACTCTTCGTTGCACCAGAATGTGATTGTATGGCACCAGTAGTGAGTTTAGGACCTCCCCATACCTCCTCCCATCTTCCCCATGAAACAACAACAACAACAACAACAACAACAACTACAACAACAACTACAACAACAGAGGGGGGCGGCGCGGCGCGGCGCGGGGAGTGTGCGTCCTCACTCCGGCTTGGTTAGCCGCCATTGCCCATGCGCTCCACGGGGTTACCACGAAGGGGCTGGCTGTCAGCTCCTCGTCAGGGGCGGAGCCCGGTAACCCCCCGCAGCCAGTGAGAAGCGGCGGGCCGATTCCATCTGGGGCGGAGCTAACGAGCCGAGGGCGTGTCACTCCCCGCCGGATATGCGCAGCCACTTACCGGACGTGAGGTCAGATGCGCCCCCAGCTTGGAAAGACAAGTCGCGACCTCCGAGCGCTGAGCGACCTCCCCGCATCTTTGGACCGGACCGGGTCGATTTTGCCCCTGAGCCAAGGTGCACCTTGAGCCATCGAAGACCTGCCCCTCCTTGCCATCAATCCCCGTGTGAGTCAGTTTTGTCCCGTTTATCTGTGGTCTGTCGGGAATAAGATAAGTGTGTCTAAGTGCCTATCTTCCTATGCTGTCTCTCTCATCCCTGTAATCTAAACGTTCCGAACTAATATAACCTCCTCCGGAGGCCTTGAGAACTGTACCCCTGGTGTCGTGTCATTTAACCTAGCCGTTGTGTCCTTTCCTTCATTGATCTAGCGTAGCGCGACTCGGCCAACGTTCGAGTATAATCGGGTAACTTGTGCGAACACGGCGGCCATTCCGCTCGGCCCATCATAACATCTAAGTCGTGTCCGTAACAATTGGTGTCAGGAGTGTCGGATTCGGACCTGGGACTAAATTCATTTAGCCCAAATTTTGGAACACCAATTGTACCATTAGGGTAACAATTGGTGTCGAGGAGTGAGATTCGATCCGGAGCGCGTTTTACGCGCTCGAAATTATAACGGCGAAATTTGATTGTGTTTTACAAAATATAAAAACCCGAATTTTGAAAGTCGCGCTATGGCAGACCAAGTCGGCTGGGGTCCGGTAGAGGAGAGTGAGGCAGGGTCGATCCAGGACCAAAATGAGGGACAAGAGGAGAGCGAAGCAGTGAGGGTAGCAGACGCACAAAATAGCGTCGTTGCGCCCGACGTTGCGGGCGTGCAAAATGGCGCCTCGCAAGAGCGCGCGGTAGCCGAGCCCGCTGTATCAACGGGCTTTAACATGCAGCCGATTGACATGCAGGCCCTCATTGCGCAGCTACAGGCAGCTGTACAGATGAGTATGGGGAGCCAAATTGAGCGATTGGGTGAGCGGTTGGGAAACCAAATTGTGGGAATGAGGGCTGATAGTGAGCGATTAGAGGGCCAAATGGGGGCAATGAGGGACGAAGCGAGGGGTACCGGTGAGGGGTTAGACAACGGAATAAAAGAGGTGAAAAATGGGTTCATGGGGGTAGAAAACAGAATGGCCGCTCAAGAGAATCAAATGGACGGGATGCAAAAGGGGTTAATGGGGGTAGAAAACAGAATGGCCGCTCAAGAGAATCAAATGGAAGGGATGCAAAAGGGGTTAGAGGGGTTAGAAAACAGGATGGAAGGCAAATTGAGGGACATGAGGGACCAAGCGGAAAGGGAAGTTAAACAAATGGGGCAGCAGATAGAGGGGGTCAGAATGGGGGTAGAGACCAAACTGGATGCTCACAGGGAGGAAATGGAGCAGATGAGGGTGGCATCTGGGCAGGAGATGCAAGTGATGGGAGAGGAGATCAGAAGAGGTGTGAGTGAGGAGGTCGGAGGAGTGCGCGAGGAGGTGAGGCACTGTAAGGAGCGCATGGAGAAGGAGGTGAGAAAGGGGACTGTAAAATTGCAAGGGGGTATAGAGGAGTTGACGCTGGGAGTAGAACAACTGACAGTGGGACAAAAGGAGTTGGGGGACCAGGTAAAGAAGAACACAGCGGTAATAGAGGGTTTAAAATCGACACAGAAGGAGATGAAAAAGGACGTAGGGGTAATTAAAAAAGAGTGTCAGACGGTACATGAGGACCTGACGAGGAAAATGGACAAGGTGGTAGAGGTGATGGAGGTTAAAGAGCGGGAGGTGCGGGAGCACATAGAAAAAAATAAAGTGGAGTTAGAGGAAGAACTTAAAGGGGCGCACGAGGAGATGAAGGAGGTGAAGCAGAAATTAGAAGAAGTGGAAGAAGGGGTGAGCGAAATTAAGAAGCGACGGAGAGAGGATAAGAAAGAGATAAAGGAGGAAGTAAAAGAATTGGTCCAAAGTCTGTGTTTGGATCGTGATGATGTGCTCATTAACCGGATGAGGGATTCGCAGGTGATGGAGGAGAAGCGAAGAGAAAGAGGACCCGGTGTAAGTGGTGACCAATATGGTCGTGCGTATGATGCGCCAGGTGATTTAATAAGCTTGGGGGTCGAGATAGACCCGGATGTTCGTGAGAGGCCACGAGTGAGGTGTATGGCTGGTCCGGAGGGTATGGAACGAGAGGTGCGAGGTGTGGGTGAGCAAGGTTGTGGTGGTATGGAATGGGTAGCGGGTTGCGGAAGTGTGACCCATGCATCGACACCAACGGGGGTAGTTGTTAGAGGGACCGGGAGGCACGAGAGCCCCTTGGGGGTAATGTACTGTGGGGGCCCGGCCGGCACGGCCCCGCGCTGACCCCGCAAGGGGCGACGCACGGGGTCCGGCAGGCGGGCAACGACTCGCATACGAGGTGGTCCCACAAGGTCCCACTCGCGCCGTATGACGGCAAGAGTGATCTACGCGCGTACCTGGCGCAGTTCGACTGTGTGTGTAAGGGCAACGGTTGGGGTGAGGACGAAGGTGGAGTACACCTGGTGGCCGCATTGCGCGGCGCGGCGGCCGAGGTGCTGACGGCATTACCAGCGGGTGCTCTCACCCTGCCAGCCCTCCGCGACGCCCTAATTAATCGATTCGGCATTGAACAGCAGAGCGAGCTTGTTAAAGCTCAGCTCGCGCTGCAAAAACGCAAGCCCCAGGAAGCCATCGGGGAACTTGCCCACGACATTCGCCGCGCAGTGGGGATCGCACATGCTAGCATGGCAGCGGATTCCCGGGAAAGCCTGGCGCTGGACCATTTTATCCAGGCCCTCCCGGATATTGAGCTCCGGCAACAGCTCGCCATGTGGCGCCCGCAGACTCTGAGCCAGGCGGCTGACGCTGCGGCCCGTTGGGAAGCAGCGAGGCCCCTGGCCCGGGGGGGGCGAGCGTCTCGCAATGGCGGTCCGCCAGGTAGGACCCCCGATGGAGGGCGGACCCCTTAGGGGGCCCGCCCCCGACGTGAGTCCTGACCTGGCGGGCATGGTCCGGAGGCTGGTGGACCAGCGCCTGGCGGGACCTGGACCATGGCAGGCGGCCCCGGAGGTGGCCCGCGGTGGACCACGAGCGGGTAACCCAATTCGGACCTACAGGGGGGGAAATTTGGAATTCCGGAGACAAGCACCTTACCAGGTGAGGTGCTATACTTGCAACCGTCTGGGTCACCTGGCGCGGCACTGTCGAGCCACGCGCCGGGATGATCCCCGGCGGTTGAGGTCCTCAACTCTGCCCAGGGGGGAGCGGGTTAGCCGACCCCAGACACCCCCCCGCCAGACCCCGGGAAACTAGAAGGTGTCGGGCACGTAGGGCGGTGTTCGGCAGCAGAGGATGGAGGAGAGCCCTCATTGACGCGACAGGTCATTTATTGTGGCCAAATTGGAACCGGTAGCCTGACAATTAGATGCAAAATTGCCGGCGTAGGGGTAGACGCCGTAGTGGACACAGGAGCTAGCGCCACGATCATCAGCCCTGTGGTCCTTGATTCGAGCGCAGGTGGCTGGGATAAGATCCAGCGCCTGCAAAATTATAGTTTGCAGCTTGCTACCGGGGTAACGGCCCCGATCATAAGGCGTGGTTCTGTGACCCTCAAGTTAGGGTCGGTAAGGAGGGAGATAGATGTTTGGGTGGCGGAGGTGTGCGACCCATGTTTAATAGGGTTGGACCTGTTGACTGCCAGCGGCTGTAAAATTGACTTGTGCCGGGGGATCCTGCAGGTGGGAGTAGAGGAGCTGCCGTTAGGGGGAGTGAGCACGGCCGAGAGAGCGGAGCTGGAGGCTTCCGAGGCCGTGACCATCCCCCCAAGGGCCGAGGCGATAGTGCCGGCCCAGTGGGCAGCTCGCCCAACGTGGCAGGAGTCCTGCGGCCTGGTCGAACCGGTGGCAGCGCAGTCCATACCGGGTTTAATCATGGGCCGCACCCTTGTAAAAACGGACGGACCGGTAGTGGCCGTCCGAGTAATAAATATGAGTACAGAACCACGCACTATAGTAAGGGGCACGAGGGTAGCTGGCTGCACCCCAGTTGAGGAAGTCGCGACAGTGAGGGGCGAGAACGTCCAGCCGAGCCGACCCCGGGGGCAGCCTTCAATAAGAAGTAGGAATTGGCCCGATCCCATTTGCGAGATGGTAAATCGTAGTAGCGTAGAGTTGGGAGGTACCCAGAGGGAGGCCTTACACAAACTGGTTGGGTCCCATTTGGACCTCTTCTCCCTGTCCACCGAGGATATTGGACGTACGGGCCTGGTGAAACATCAGATCCACACCGGTGAGGCCCGGCCTATTCGTCAGGCCGCCCGACGGCTCCCTTGGAGCAAGAGGGCGGAAGCTGACGAGCAGGTTAAAAAAATGCTCGACGCAAGTGTGATCGAGCCCTCGGGAAGTCCTTGGATGTCACCTGTTGTGCTGGTCAAAAAGAAGGATGGGACCACGCGGTTCTGCGTGGACTATCGCCAGCTAAACAACGTGACACTCAAGGACTCATATCCCCTGCCAAGGATTGATGACACCCTCGATGCCGTTGCGGGCTCAAATTGGTTCACAACTTTGGACCTCAAGAGTGGGTATTGGCAGGTGGAGATGGATAGGGCAGGGAAGGAGAAAACGGCATTTTCCACAGGTAAGGGACTGTATCAGTTTACTGTGATGCCGTTTGGTTTGTGTAACGCCCCCGCCACCTTTGAAAGATTGATGGAGCATGTACTAGGCGGCATGCCATGGCAATCATGCCTGGTGTACCTGGATGACGTCCTGGTACATGCCCAAACGTTCCCCCAGGCAGTAGCTAATTTGGACCAGGTGTTCGGGTGCCTCAGACAGGCAGGGTTGAAGCTGAACCCGAGTAAGTGCACTTTGTTTGCAAGAGAGGTGGCCTATCTAGGTCACGTGATCGGCCGCGAGGGGGTAAAAACGGACCCAGACAAAATTAAAGCGGTAGAGGAGTGGCCCGCACCACGTACCATCAAAGAGGTGCGGGGATTTTTGGGACTCTGCTCCTACTACCGGCGCTTTGTGGCGAAATTTGCGGAGTTGGCCCGTCCCCTCCACCGGCTTACGGAGAAGGGGACGCGATTTAATTGGACCCGGGAGTGCCACGAGGCCTTCCAAAAATTGAAGGGGTGTCTAACATCCGCACCCCTTCTAGCTTACCCCACTAGTGACGGGGCATTTACCCTGGACACGGATGCGAGCCAGGAAGGATTGGGCGCAGTTTTGTCTCAGACACAGGAGGGCGTGGAGAGAGTGATTGGTTACTATAGTCGGGCCTTAAGTAGGCCCGAGCGAAATTATTGCGTCACTCGCAAAGAGTTATTGGCCATGCTGGCTGCCATGAACCATTTCCACCCGTACCTGTATGGGCGGAAATTTTTGGTTAGAACTGACCATTCCTCCTTGCAATGACTCCTTCGGTTCAAGGAACCGGAGGGCCAAATTGCAAGGTGGTTGGAAAAGTTGCAGCAGTACGATTTTGATGTGGCCCATAGGGCCGGGAAGGCCCATGGTAATGCGGACGCACTCTCTCGGCGTCCTTGTCTGGGGGAAAACTGTAAATTTTGTGCGAGACACGAGGAGAGGGAGCAATTGGGCGATTCCGCCCCGATTCTCGTCGTCCGACAACCCGGGTGAGAGGGCCAATTTTGCCACTAACCGCGGACGAGGAATTTGGAGAGTTGGCTTGGAGCACGGCCCAGCAGGAGGATCCTGTTCTGGGGCCGGTGTTCCAATGGGTCAAATTGGGGCAAAGACCAAAGGGGGAAGAGGTCACCCCCCTCGGGGCGCAAACAAAGGCGTATTGGGCTCAGTGGCAGACCCTGGAATTGAAAGGCAACATCTTGTATCGCAAGTGGGTGGAGGTTCCCTCTGATAGAACTTCCTGGCTGGTGATAGTCCCTGACAAATTCAAGAACGTCATATTGCAACAGGTGCATGGTACCCGCTCCGGCGGCCATTTGGGCAGGACAAAGACAATATCTCGGGTCCGCCGGAGGTTCTATTGGGTGAATATGGGGCGCGACATACAGGACTGGTGTCGGAGATGCGACGCCTGTTCTGCCAAAAAGGGACCAGCACGGAGGAGGAGGGCCCCCCTTCAATTACATCAGGTGGGGGCCCCCCTAGAGCGGGTGGCCATGGATATCCTAGGCCCACTACCCCGCACCCGCCTAGGTAATAAGTACATCCTCGTTGTGATGGACTACTTCACCAAGTGGCCGGAGGCCTACGCCCTCCCCAACCAAGAAGCAGGGGTGGTAGCGCAGGCCTTCGTGGAAGGATTTGTGTGCCGGCATGGGATTCCACAGGAGTTGCACACCGACCAGGGACGAAATTTTGAGAGCAAATTGCTAAAAGATGTGTGCAGTCTCCTGTCAATTCGGAAAACCAGGACAACGCCTTTAAGACCTCAATCTGATGGGATGGTGGAAAGATTCAACCGAACTCTAATCCAACAACTGGCACTGTTCACCGCCACCCGTCAGGATGACTGGGACGAACATCTCCCTTATTTGCTCATGGCCTACCGAACCAGCCAGCACGGGGCCACCGCATGCAGTCCAGCGTTGCTTATGTATGGGCGGGAGTTACGGGCTCCCGCCGACTTGCTATGCGGTCCCGTGCCAGACACAGTGGTTAACCCGCCGAGGGAGGGGTACGCACGTCACCTAGAGGAAGGCATGGAGCTAGTCCATGCCTTCGCCCGCCGCCAACTCCATCTGGCGGGGGAAAAGATGAAGCGCAGGTACGACGACCGGAGCCAGGGGAGTCAATACGCTCCGGGGATGAAGATTTGGTTCTTTAATCCCCGGAGGCGGAAGGGAAGGTGCCCAAAACTCACCTCCCCCTGGCAAGGCCCAGGAGTCGTCCTGTCGCAAATCTGTGACGTGGTCATTAAGATCAAAATGGGGCCACGAGCCCTCCCTCGGATCGTCCACGCCGACCGGATAAGACCTTACACCGGCGAGCAGGCGCCCCCGTGGATTGCCTCGGCTTTAGATGCCGAGGCGGGACCCAGTACCTCTGAATAAGGGGGGCTTATTAGTGCCAGAGGACTGGGGGATTGATGAGCGATGGGCCCGGTGGGTAAGGGTGGCATCCTTGCCACCCTTCCCATATAAAGTGGGGCAAATGCGCAATAGCTTATGGGGTGTATGGCAGTGAAAACTAGCCCGGGTGGGTTAGGATATTGATAGGGCCCTAGAAGATGACATTAGGTAACGTTAAGATTAGTTAGTGACTGATACCTGTAGTGGGGACGCAGGTAGATTAGTGTGGATGATAATGACGAGGGAGCGCAATAGTTTAAAGGGACGACTGGGAAGCGCAAGTTTCAGAAGGGAGTAGTTAGATGAGATGATGCCGTGTGGTTGAGTTGAACAGGTGTGATTGCACAGGTGTGCAACTGGACAGGTGTGTGGAGCAGTGTATGAGTAGTGAGTGTGTGGATCAGCGCGAATGCGCTTTGGGAGAGAAGGGTGCAGGTGGCACCAGGTGTGAGAGCACAGGTGTGCAAGTACAGGTGTGTGGAGAGAGTTGGAGTAAGTGGTACGGAGTGGTGTGCATGGTGCGAAGGTGTGGATGGGGGAAGAGTGGACCCCTTTCACGAGTACCCGGGGCGGGTAGTGTAAGTGTTAGGTAGAGGGAATAGGTAAATTGTGGTTGGATATTGGCATTTGTGGTGCGGTTGCAGAATGGTGTTGTGGATGGGTGCATTAGTGTTGTGGAAATGGCTGGGCGTGTAGCCTGTTAGTGTGTGTAGTTGGTTGGGCACTCCACCACTGTGAGGATGTCGGCCAGGTGAGGCCGCAGGTGGGCTCTGGGAGCCGTTAGTGTCAGTGGGTGCCTGAGGATCCCGGGTGTGGATCGGGTAGCCCAGTGCCAGGGAGGGCACCGAGTGGGGAGAGCGCCAGAGGGCCTTCCCCAGGTAGTTAGGTTAGGGTAAGGAGCAGGTAAGCTCGGAGGCAACTGCAGTGGTGGAGGTGTGCAGGTGGGTAGACCCGCTGGGAGAGGTACACGCCACAGCCCAGAAATTGTGCGAGGGCACCGGGAGATGAATCGGGGGAGTGAGACCCCAAATTGAAAAGCACCACAGTTTGGTCAATGGGAATTGGTTTTTAGAACCCATAGTGTAAGTTGGCCAATGGATTGGCAGGGAAAGACCCCGGGTAATGTAAAGTTGTTAAAGTCATTTAGGAAATAGTTAGGATTGATGAACCTGTCGCACCATACACAGCCACTTACCTGTGGTGATGATGATGACTCCACACCTGTGTTTTCTTTGTTTTGTGTTGCAGGAAATGAGAATTGCTGTGTGGATTTGTGAGACGCATCACGACGTGGATGAGACATTGGGGTGATTCCATCTCTCCCTCCTTAGGAGGGACTGATGATGAATTGGTGATAGCAAATTATGATGTTGAGTTGGAGATGGCAAATTTTGATGAGAGTTGAAAATGGCAAATTTGATTTAGGAGGGAGAGAAGACGAATTTGGTTTATGGGAGGAACGGGGAAGACAGTAGGGACGTTTGTTGATTGGTAAAGTAGATGTTTATGGGTAGTGTCGTGTTTTGTGGATACAGTAAGGGGTAAGGGAGGGGCCATGTAGGTTACCTGGTGGGGGGGGGGGGGCGTACGGTAGGAACGTACCTGTCTCACCTGGTTCCCATGTGCCCCCAGTGTGCATCACCTAGTATTGCGTGCACTTTTGCGCCCTTACCACCTTACTCACTTGTCCTCTTCTTTTGTCTCCCACCTCCGAGGATCTGGCTTTGGGGCAGAGAGAGAGGAGAGAGAGGTGCTGGCTCCGCAGTTGTGGGCCTGCACTTTCGCTGCTTGCTGCCTGGATCGATACACCATATGGACCGCAATTTTGGTGGCCACCCACAATGGACCGCAGTTCTTTTGCGGCCAAGCACCACCCATTGATGGACCTCTGGGTCAACGTGGCACCTATGCCAAACAGGTGAACCACTAATAGTTGGCCCCCTTGACGGCCACAATAAAGAAATGGACGCGGTTGGCGCCTTTCTTTATTTCTAGGGAAGCAAGAAGGCCAAGTGCACCACACGAAGAGCAAGAGACACCTGCAGGGTTAGGGGTTGTTGTTTTTATTTTAATGAACAATGGTGACTGCACCGATTGGTGCTTGGGGTGGTGCTTTTGGTGCTTGGAAGGGGTGCTCTGCACATTATTAAAGGCCGTAAGGCCACAGAGCACTCGTGGGTTGGTGTATCGATGCTGACATGCGTGCTCTCTCTATGCATAACATCTGCATGTGTTCCTCCAAAAACAGGTCCTGGATCGTAGTGTAAATATCAGCGTAGTCTTGTGTAAATAATGCTCCCTACCGGCTGTATGTTTAGTTTGCGAATTCTTTCCGTGATTCGGTTACCCTGTGGGTGTGTTTCTGTGAGGAGAAGGGTGCAACGTCGCAGGGGGACATATTTACTCATTTGTGAATATCTGTAAAACTGTCGCACTCAGGGTAGAGTTAATAGTAGAGGGAACTACATCTGAGTGCCACACTAAAATAGGTAAAAATTTATCGGGTCGGGACGCCCCGAGGGTAGAGAAGGGTGCAATGTTGCGGATATGGGATTTGGCCTCCATATCCGCTTGTAAATATTCCCCTATTTCCCCAATACTCCCCAACTATCCCCAATCCCCCATTCCCTAGTCCCATTGTCTGTAAACAACACTCTGTAGAACCGACCTTCCCCTTCTTCCCCCATTAAATGTCGTGCCCAGGTCCACCGCATCTCACGTAGACAACTTTCGGACCTCTTGCTAGTTATTCTTAGTCTATGTCAGTTAAGGACTCGTTTCCATTAATTCTGACTCTTCGTTGCACCAGAATGTGATTGTATGGCACCAGTAGTGAGTTTAGGACCTCCCCATACCTCCTCCCATCTTCCCCATGAAACAACAACAACAACAACAACAACAACTACAACAACAACTACAACAACAGAGGGGGGCGGCGCGGCGCGGCGCGGGGAGTGTGCGTCCTCACTCCGGCTTGGTTAGCCGCCATTGCCCATGCGCTCCACGGGGTTACCACGAAGGGGCTGGCTGTCAGCTCCTCGTCAGGGGCGGAGCCCGGTAACCCCCCGCAGCCAGTGAGAAGCGGCGGGCCGATTCCATCTGGGGCGGAGCTAACGAGCCGAGGGCGTGTCACTCCCCGCCGGATATGCGCAGCCACTTACCGGACGTGAGGTCAGATGCGCCCCCAGCTTGGAAAGACAAGTCGCGACCTCCGAGCGCTGAGCGACCTCCCCGCATCTTTGGACCGGACCGGGTCGATTTTGCCCCTGAGCCGAGGTGCACCTTGAGCCATCGAAGACCTGCCCCTCCTTGCCATCAATCCCCGTGTGAGTCAGTTTTGTCCCGTTTATCTGTGGTCTGTCGGGAATAAGATAAGTGTGTCTAAGTGCCTATCTTCCTAGATGCTGTCTCTCTCATCCCTGTAATCTAAACGTTCCAAACTAATATAACCTCCTCCGGAGGCCTTGAGAACTGTACCCCTGGTGTCGTGTCATTTAACCTAGCCGTTGTGTCCTTTCCTTCATTGATCTAGCGTAGCGCGACTCGGCCAACGTTCGAGTATAATCGGGTAACTTGTGCGAACACGGCGGCCATTCCGCTCGGCCCATCATAACATCTAAGTCGTGTCCGTAACAATATATATGCCATGCATTGGAAGGATCTTACACCTAAGCTAGAGGATCCGTCAGACAGCACTCATCGTTGGTGGATGTTGAAGAACCCTTGGTTGTTTATTCGTGAAGAGTAGTCGAGTTATAGCCAGCACACTGAACAAGTTACAAACGCCTGCACACTTAGCCTAGTATCCTGCATCGGAGTCGTGATCCATCCTTTGTTTTAACCCTAAGCAACTTTCAATCAAACTTTAGGCCTGGTCAGCCAGTTCGTAAAACACTTATGCCAGAAATGTTCCCCTGTCGATCCAACAATAAATAGAGAATAACTGGGACTGTTAAAGAAGAAGCAGTTGTAGTAGTAGTCGTACTAATAGGAATAGTAGTGGTATATATAAACAAGACATTTCACATGTTCCATCATGAAGGTTCTTCGATGGGACAACTACTGCAAATTCTTCTTGATTTCAATCAATGAGTTTTCGTTCAATTTCAGTTTGTCATGATTCCAACTTAGGACTGGATAGCTCAGATGGAATAGATTAGTAATTAAATATATATATATATATCATGATGGACATGCACCTTGTTTTTTTAAGTCTTGTTTTGACGGACAAGGCAAGACTAAGTTTGGAACTTGACGTATCGCCTCGTGAAGCTTCGATGGCTCTGAGAATATGATGGAACGCGCGAGGGAGGACGCGCGGTTAATGTGACGTGCAAAAAACCAGGATCGGGAATGAAAAATGGAGACAAATTTGCTGAGCACGTTATCAAACTATGGGAGTAACTGATGGTAAAGTCAAGTTAACTCAGCTCAAGAACAGCCTCTGAATGCTTAATGGGATTAGGTAAAATCCAGAGTAGAGTACATGGGTGGGCCAGGGGTCAGCAGGCCAGAAGGGCGGCCATGGATAGCAGGGTAGGTTTTACACAAATAGTTTGTGAGAAGGACGGCGCTTAAGGCAGCTGCAATTCCCCTCCGGTTTGAAAATAAAGAATGAAAAGTTTGACCAAATTAACATCTACGAAACAATACCTGCCGCATTCTTGTGGTATTTGACGTCGGCGCATTTTGGTGTCACAACTCGGCTCCACACCGAGGGAAAATAGTTCAGTGCAGATTAAAGGAACCTGGAATGGTAAGAGAAGGAAAGAAAAAGTTTAAAGATTGTTCGGGATGGAGAAAGGGTTAGGGTTTCGGTTGCATTGAAGCCCCGAGGACATAAAGTGGTGAGGAAGTGTCAGTCTCCAGAGTCCCTGGTCAATAACCGAATCCCCCAAATCTGATAATTGGGTCAAAAACTTCCCAAGCCCCCAACTGAGGATTAGCCACTGTGCAGGGCAAAGAATACGGATAACCAGGAGATAGAAAAGGAGACCTGACAAAGTTCCTTCCACATTTACAAAAGTTTCCGGCAAACTTTTCGAAGAGGTTCCAATCGTTTGGTCACGCATTTTGGGAGCACTTCTTGTACTTTTCCGACATCCTTGCCAAAAGGGAATCGGAGAGTAAAAATGATTCCCTTGTAAAGAAACTTTTTCTTTTTTTTTACCTTTAATTACACGTTTCCTAAAGATAGCATCGAACCTTTTTTATTCTCTTAATTTCCTCCTCATTTGAACAACGTGAAATGTTTACTATCCACAGCGCATAACGCTTAACTCAAATGTTTCCCGGAAATCCTGCGGTTTCAATAATGGCGCAACTTTAGAATCATTAAATGTTTTAACTCCGTGGTATCTTCACTGTTGGGAGGAAGTGATGATATTCAATTTACCTTTTTATTTATTTATTTATTTATTTTTCTGGTGCTTTATGGTATCCGCAAAAGGAGAGCTGGCAGGATGGTCCGAAACTCTAGAGTAGAGGTACGCATACTCATCTCTAAGCTATCAAGCCTGGGTTCGAATCCCGAACCCAGCTATAAACTGTCATCCCGGTGTTCTGTCCCTTGGATGGACATTAATAGACCCCAAGATGTCCTTTGAAAAGAGTTGGGGAGCTGTCTCTGGCACCATGAACAAATTCTAAATTCATGCCATAACTACTTAGTTGAACGCCAGGTCTGGCCAGCCGGTTCGTGGAAGATTTGGGCCAAAAACTTCCCCTACCAACCCCACAAGAGCGTGGGAATCATTTTGGCTGATAATAAGAGTAGAGGAAGAAGTGGTATCAGTATCAGCAGGATGGCTTAGATTAGAGGTATGCACACCCTACTTTGAGCTGTCTAACCTGGGTACGAATCTCGATCCAGCTACAAGTACCACCCTGATTTTATTTCACATCGATGTCCTTCGGAAGGACGTTAAAACAGAGGACCCATCCACCAGGACTGCTTATCGGTGGACGTTAAAGATCCATCGGTGACCTTTGCAAAGAGTAGGTGAGTTATAAAGTTGGCGAGTTATCACCGGCACGTTGGCCAAGTTGCAACTTCCTACCTTGATGGACTGCTGGGAAAGCAACGGTCATTATAATCCTTGCCCAGGAAGTGCTTTGTAAATTTGTCAACAGTCTGGTACATTTTATTTATTTATTTATTTATTCGTATGCAGCCTGTGACTGCTTGTGGCTGCTGGCTAACACCTGTTATTTGAGTGCATCATTCGCATTGTGATACAAGCATGAAACTTGGTATTCCTGTTTTTATATAGATACTCTTTACCTCCAGTCGATTAGCCAACTCAAAATTCAACATGTCGACAATTTGTTACAAAATGGCCGCTAAAATTGCGGGACAAAAAGTGTCACAAACTTTTAAATATTTAATTCAGGATGCAGGAGTATCAATACAATATCACAGAACAACATATTATCTATAAGAGGTAGTTAAAATCTTCGATTTCCCTAACGACCCTTAAAAAAAAAATCAAAACAGATAGATATAATTGTAGCGAGAAGCGTGAAAAAGCTCCAAGTCACAGCAACACAACTGCAACGTGGATGGTACTTCTGATGTGTTATAATAGATCTGTTGTGCAAAGTGAAAGGTTCAGTACTCTTAATGAAAGGAGCCACGTGTCCTGGCTTGCACCATCCACTCCAAGGTAACATCTCCGCTCCCCCCTCCTCCCCTCCCTTCCGTCCCGTCTTCCTCCTGTCCCCCCTTTGCCTCCCAAATCTTCATGCCAGGAATTGATATGGCACTCAAAACGGAGGAAACAGTGTGGTATGATTGGCCAGCTGAAACCAGGGAGTGATGGATTGGCCTATCACCTATCCTCTCATTTTCATTTTGATTACATGAGCCAATCTATTTATTACATACGTAAATATGGAGTAAATTAAGATTCTGCCTCTTCCGCAATTTTGAGCACCGTGTATCAACTCCTCAACATCCCCTCCGTGAGTACGTAATAAATAAATGGCCCTTTTATATAAATGCTTTGGGAATTAATCTTGTAGAATGCAGAAGGTCGAATTTTAACGTTTTACTCAATGGCCTCGATTCCAAGTCTTGTGCATTTGTGCCAAGACAAATGGTGGGAAGGTAATCTGCAAGGTTGGACGCATCCCTCCTGAGGGCTATACCTGCTTAATTCAAGCACACAACTTGTCAGGACCTGCTGCAGCTCAAGCAAGGAGCGCATGCGGGAGTCTTCAGAGGTGTTTGACAATCAGGCTTATGCTACGTCCCAGGCCTTTTAACAGAAGTTAACACTAAAGGCAATATCTGTCAGACTTCAGGGAGAGCCGGACATCACAATCGACGATTTTCTCCTTTGCTGCTAAAGATTGCAGAAGCAGCTGTGGCACTCGCACTGAATGGCGTGCTTTGGATACTTGGGTTAAATGGCTGACTATTTTCCCACTCGTGTTGTTGTGCTGAGATCCATCTCTCTGTCCAGCCACGAAACACGAAAGAACTGTTGATGTATTCCTCACCCTCTCTTCACACGCCTCCTCCCACCCTGCATCCTCACCTCCCACCCCTCTCTCTCTCCTCACAACCCCTCCCCTCTCTCTCTCTCTCTTCTCAATCCCCTCCCCTCTCTCTCTCTCTCTCTTTCTCCTGTTCCTTTTGTTCTGCTATGTTCTGATCTGTTCTACGTTCTAGCTCCTCCATGAGCCTCGACTTCATATACAAAAACCCCAAACTGAACACTTATGTCAAATTGAGAGCATCGAACAAACATTATATTGAACTAGCAAGTTGCCCGTGCCCACATGGGAATTCTAAACAGGGTAGGAATGTAGGCGGCGAAAATTCAAATGGTGTCTTCAAGCAGGAAAGTTGGGAGCAACAATTCACATTTATTGTCACATCTGATGCAATTTAAATGCTTTAATCAAGGTGCTCCATTTGAAACTGTCTGTTCGATATATGTAGCTTTTTGATGTCTAGGGTCCGTAAAAGATTTATTTTTTTTGGTGTGAATGACTGTGACCAATTGCATTAATAAAGGCTTTGCTAAACACCAAGCATTGTTTGTTTTTATTTTAACACAAGAGCTTGTTCTGAGCACGTTATGCACACATTTCGTTCCAATTCAATTTTACCGATACAGAAACACGAGCTTTTCAACAAATAGTGTGTATTTTAGCTTGTACGAAAGGAAAACAACACATTTTACACTGGGAACCTTATTCCTGCAAAAACTTAGTCTTATTTGCCCAATATAAGTGTTTTTAATGTAGGAAGCAAGAGAGGAACGACTTGTCTTGCTTCAAGTTTATTTGAGCATTGCAGGTGGAGATGGAGGAAAAATCCTCAAAAGATACAATGAAAACTCTGTCAGGATGCACTCATTGACAATTAAAGTTACAAACCTCAGGGTAATACTATATAATGTATTCGATGATATTGAATGGCCATTTGTTTTTTAATCCGAGGTGGCAGCCCGAAAATTGGCGGTACTTTTTGGCGCGTGCAGGATGGAAGGAAACAAAGCGTTTACCTGGACGGAAGCACACGAGTTGATACCGAACCCACAAAACATGCAAACACGACCAAGAAAGTTTGACAATAGGGATTTAATTAGAATAAATCAAACAGGTGAAAATAAAATAAAGTTGTGGTAAAAACTAAAATTCTAACTGACGTCCCCCCACATACGGACTCAAATACAGACAAGGTGAAATATACAATAAAATAACATGAAATTCCTTTATCCTGCCGGCACTCAGCGTTGGCGTCCTAACGAGCACTTTGGTGAGCTTGGCGGCCGTTGAAACTGGTGAGGTCATCAGTACAAGGCCCGAAGCCACTCACGTGGGAAATGCTCCAACAATGCCATGAAGCGGCCGCCAAAACGCCCTCCACTCAATTCCGGCCCAGAAAGCACAACGCGGTCCCCAGCTCCCCCAAAGAGCACCACCGACCAGTAACACCTCCTCCTCCAACTTTGCAAAAGTTTACACAAAAACTCCGAAAAGTCTCCTCACGAGCACACGAGCTAACCACAGCCGAGAGCCAGAGACTAAAGCGACTGCGAGAGCGACTCTTCTTCCTCCCTCTCGAAGCTTCTCTCTCTCCTGATGTCACACTGACCAGTCATAAACCTCGGGGGCGTGGCCTGCCGGTTACGACCTTCTTTGTAGACGGGGCTTAGTTGCCGAACGGCTCTGCCTGCTTGTAGTGTATGGTTGTTGTTTTATGTATGGTGTTATGGCCGGCCTTGTTGCAATTGTAAAACGTATGGAAAAACACCGAGGGCAATCACATACTGGGGGAAAAGTAATCTTAACCCCTATCTAATTACCATAGCTTCACCCCTCGTGTGAAGACACGTAAACAACCTTAAGCTACAGTTTCCCTACTTTATACATCGAGATGTCTCCTACTCGTTGCATGCTACATCTATACAATCCTGCCTTTACTATGGTATTCCATCATCTACCCCCACAAACGTAACAATATACTCTGTTACCATTACTGTTACAATTTTCTATAGTTGAAGAGTAAATACATTACTAATTCAATTAACTAGCAATTTAAAAATTTCCGATCAACTATGTTCTGTTATTAATTCATTTGTTACCCAATAAAAATATCATTGTTAACCATTAAAGACATTATACTTCATAAACAATTGGACATTCCAACATTACTAATGACTAATTATTCCGTAGTTGTCCAGTAAATACATTAAGAGTAAATCAACCAATAAACGTAACCAATAGTAAGATTGTTCTCCAATAAATTATGTACAATACACATGATGCTCCTTGTTATCTACCATATTTTTAAAATGTCAGTTTGTGTGTTTTTGTGTTTGTACTGATGGCTGTTCCCCTTCATAAAGACGATTTGAGTCGGGTTATAAAGAAAATCTTTTAACATGAATGTGTGTTCACTCTGGTCTATTTTTTGAGGATAAAACAAACTCGAAAAACATTTTCCATAAAGGAGTAATTAAGTCTCATCAATTAGAATTGTAGACAGCGGCTTGCAAACTGAGCCTCAAGGGTGGTGTACAGAAGCATTTTTTTTTAAATAACAATAAATACAAGGTGCAGGGAGGTGAAATTCGCTGTACATGATGTAAAACGCAAGTAGAGATGAACGAGTGTTCATTTACATCCATATGATATCCAAAAAATAAAGAAAATATAAGCACACCTGACAGTAGGCCGAGGCTTCAGACTTTGGCATGCTCACGAGGCTGCACCGTCAAATAAACTGTTCCAACCCATCGTTTTTGACAGGCTTTTATACTAGTTATTGAATATACTATAAATGGATGAATTGTGTGTGCACGCGTGTGTGAAGCATACTTTTTGTGTCTATTATTTACATGTATCTATTAATTAATTATGTATTACGTACTATTGAAATGTACCTTTTAACTTGTTAGACTGCTGAGACCCCTTTGACCTTTGAAGCCCCTTTAGGACCCCTAAGATTTTTTAGACCCCTAAAGACCCAAAGGACCAAAAAATTCCCGAGGACCCAAAAGTCCCAGAACACCGAAAAGTCCCCAAAGACCCAAAAGTCCTCAAGAACCCATAAGACCCAGATAACCCAAAAGTCCCTGAGGACACAAACGACCCAGATGACTCAAAAGTCCCCGAGGACTCAGAAGACTGAAAAGTCTCCGACAACCCAAAAGACAGATGACCCAAAAGTCCCCAAAGACCCAAAAAGTCCCCAAAGACCCAAAAGTCCCCAAAAACCCAAAAGACAGAAAAGTCCCTAAGGACACAAACGACCCAGATTACTTAAAAGTCCCCGAGCACCCAAAAGACTCCGAGGACCCAAAAGATCCCCAAATCTGGCAGGCAGGTATGCTACAAGGCAGTGAAGACCAATGAAAGTTTGGTCCAATGGACCAAGGGGTGCAATAGTATAACTGAATGTATCAGTATATCTGTTAGTATATCCAGACTCAGACTATGTATGATATAATATAATGAGCAAATTATATTTTTGCATCAAAACGAACATTGCAACAATTAACAGGCAAAAGCATTCAATTAAATGAAAGAAATATGTATCTCGCAATAAGTGGGTCAATCCATCACTCACCCCCAGGTGATGACATTGTCACAATAGCTACATCGGCAGAGGGAGATGACGAATTCGTCCCCTATAGAAATAACCATAATGGCGAGTCTAATCTTAATTGCATATTCATTCATAAAAAAAATTATAAATAAATTATAGAAAATCACCCTTGGGAAAAATAATCCAACATGGTCAATGGGAGTCTACTCTGGCACTGACCTGTAAGCCACAATACCAACACTATGTTCAATTCGGACATATCAGTAAAATAGGGGCAAAGATTTCAGAGATCGTACTTACATGAGTCTAGGTTTAAATTTCGTGGATACCACAGCGACTAACCGGAAGGCAACCACATGGTTTACCTATAATGGCGGACCAGGTGACGAGAATAATGGGAAGTTTAACAAAAAAAATTGTTGTAACAGCTTTAAAAGAACCCAAACGCAAAAAAAATAATCTGAAAACCATTGAAAATCATTAATCACGGTTTAATTTGAAGGGTAATTTTTGGGGAATTTTTTTGGCCAATTAGAAAGTGTCGAAAATAGCCAGAGAATGTCGATTTCCGATTTCACCAGTGACGTCACACCGTTAGGCATTAGCCATTAACCCACCTTGATCCAAATGGTGGATTTACATAGAGAAACGGTGTATTTCGAGCTCGTATTTCGATACCGATTCCTCAGTCATTAGCAACTCTGAAGGTTCTGAGTATGTTGAAACAGAACGGTGGGAGTGTGAAGAAATGATTGAAGACAAAATTAATGATAGAAACACTTTCAGAGGAATTGAAGAGCTGAATTGTTTCGAACCTTGTGCGAGCGAATCAGATGAACGTGTTGGTGAAGACGAAGATGGCGGTGGTGGTGCAGATGAAAACGCCAGTGGAATTTTGCATTAGTTGATAAATCCGTTATATTTAACTCTAGGGTCTAGAACTAGAAGATATACGGCACGGACCTGATGTGGAACGGTCTCAAAACACTTACACCGCCCAAGCACACGGTTGATGGGGGATTGTGGGGGTGGTGGGAGTAGGTTGTGGGATGGTTGTGGTAGTGGTATTGTGCAGGTGATGGGAGATGAGGAATAGAGTCGAAAAACACGCAAATGGCGTCCTCTGTTATCGAACCGGAAAGCTGGGGAGCAATAATTCACCTTTATTGCCACATCTGATGTAATGCTCTAATGGTGGTGAGGTGCTCCATTTGAAACTTTGTTTGATATATGGTCCGAAATAAAAAATTTGTATTGGTGTCAAAGCCAGTGACCAATTGCAAATTAATAGTGGGATGTGCTAAACACCAAATGTTGTTTGTTTTTATTTTAGGTTCCCTTCCAAAACTTGCAAGCGAGTTAATGTACCACCTTAACTACAGGTATTTGACAGCTTTGAGCGAAGCACAGTATTCCACATTGATATGGGCCCAGGCCCCAGGGAATTCTGGAGCAGCCATGGACTGTATGTAACAATGCTTCTGTTGTCAATGAGGAATGTCTGTGCCCACCGTTATCAGGAGACCTTCGACGATAAGTTGGATAGAAGTCATCTCCGAGCTTTGTTTGAGCAGTGAAATATTTCATAAAGTCCTTTGAGCAGCAGCCGTTGATCATGCATGGACAGTTTGGGTTGACAGTACCATACGGTCCGTGCACCATGAAGAATGAACAGGAAGTGGCCATGAGATAGGCCCCACTTCTGGAACTCAATAGTGTAGACATAGGCCTTCAAGTCACCAAGTACACCGGCCTTGATGTCAGATAACAGCTGTTGCTGTTTCATCTTGAACAATCTGGCTGTGATTTCAGGACGATCTGTGGCTGTTTGGCATGGTTCAAGTTCGCTCACAATTTCCTCCCGTTGGGCACTGCAGGTAAAGGCATCCTATCATGGTGGTGCGTATCCATAAGTCGTGGACCACCAGTTAAAATGGCAGGTAGAACCGCGTGACTTACAGCACGGTTAGTATCATCAGTTATGAACATCATCTTGTAAGCAGCTGTAGAGTTCCGTGTGGAGGTTGTCCTGGTTGAAGCAGAGATGGTCCAAGTGCCCTGTTTTCTATTTTGACCCACATGTCCATGCAGGACTTTTGGAGCAGGTGGTTGCAGTGATGCATGATGTTGAAACTTTTCATTCTTCATGATCATGTGTGCGTAGAACTGTTTAGCTGTAACTCTGTGTTGACCCTTAAACTGAGAAATACTGAGATAGAGGTCATCTGTACCATACGGGAAAATAATTGGGTAACAGAGTGCATGGTAGCTCCTGTGGGTGTCTTTGAAGTGTCTGCAGTCCAAGATGTCCACCTCCTTGTGCCCTGTACATGCAGACCACTGTGCGACTGTCTTGACTGCCTCTATCTTGATTCGGCAGGAGGATGTAAACTTTACTGCTGGTAGGCAGGTTAAAGCGTCGGGTATGCTCTCCATCAGGCCGATTTTTCGCATGAATGGTGATGGCGATATTTTGAGGCACTGTGCCTTTTTCGATCAGCTCTTGAATGTTCAGAAATAACTGAAGATAGGCATTTGGGTCGTTATGTAGGACCAGATAGAGTGTCCTAAAGATGTTATTTTCTGTTTCCATCATGTCACCTGCTGGGCTCGCCCACATTACAGCATAACAGTGTGCACATTGTGCCTGCATCAGACCACTGGTGTGTTGTGACAAAGTCAATGTGAGCACACTGATCAATGTCATATTGTTCTGCGATCTGATGTAGGTCACTCATCGAGCCTGCTGTTTGTTATTCCTGTGAAAGCCTGATAGTATCGAAGGCAGTTTGGCGACATTGATTCCCTGTACTAAGTATCACAGGGACTTCTGGGGGCTGAATTGCACCACTGACAAGGCAAGTCTGCTGTGACCTATGCTAAATGTTGGCACTGGCTTGTTGTAAATGATTGTCGCGTTTTGCTTGATGTTGCTCAGTACTCATGTTGGCACGGTCTTCTCTCTTCCGAGTTTTATCTTTGTCACGTTCAGATTGACTTCGCTCAGGACTCGTATTGGCAACAGTCTTGTCATTGCAGAGCTGCCTGCTTGTCGCCCTTAGTTTGACATCGCTGGCCCCCATGTTGGCATGGGCTTGTTATAAAGGGTCTAAATGGCCTTATGGGTCCAAATGGTCATAGGGGTTTTAGGGTTATAAAGGGTCTTAGGGTCTTATGGGTCTTAAATGCCTAAATGGTAAAAGGGGTCTTAAAGGGTTTCAGGATTGTAAAGGGTTTTATGGGTCTTAAAGGGTCTCAGGATTATAAAGCGTCTTGAGGTTCTAAGGGGTTGAAAGGGTCTTTTGGGGCAAAGGGTCTTATCGTTAAAAAGGGTAATTCTAAAGGGTTCTAAAGTGTAATTCTGAAAGGTTGTTTTGGGTTACAAAGGGTCTTATGGGTCCTAATTAGTCTTCGATTTATTAGGGTTCTAAAGGGTCTTCAAGGGACTTCAGGGTATACACACTACATGACCAAAAGTATGTGGACACCCCTTCTAATTAGTGGATTCGGCTGTTTCAGCCACACCCATTGCTGACAGGTATAATCAATACAGGTATGATCAATTGCTGACAGGCATACAGCCATGCAATCTCCTTATACAAACATTGGCAGTAGAATGGACCATACTGAAGAGCTCAGTGACTTTCAACGTGGCACCGTCATAGGATGCTACCTTTCCAACAAGTCAGTTCGTCAAATTTCTGCCCTGCTAGAGCTGCCCCGGTCAACTGTAAGTGCTGTTATTGTGAAGTGGAAATGTCTAGGAGCAACAACAGCTCAACCGCGAAGTGGTAGGCCACACAGGCTGACAGAACGGGACTGCCGAGTGCTGAAGCGCGTAGCGCATAAAAATCGTCTGTCCTCGGATGCAACACTCACTACCGAGTTCCAACCTGCCTCTGGAAGCAACGTCAGCCCAACAACAGTTTGTCGGGAGCTTCATGCAATGGGTTTCCATGGCCGAGCAGCCGCACACAAGCCTAAGATAACCATGCGCAATGCCAAGCATCGGCTGGAGAGTGAAGGTGAGCAGAGAGTCTTGATGAATCACGCTTCACCATCTGGCAGTCCAACAGATGAATCTGGGTTTGGCGGATGCCAGGAGAACGCTACCTGCCCGAATGCATAGTGCCAACAGTAAAGTTTGATGGAGGTGGAGTAATGGTCTGGGGATGTTTTTCATGGTTCGGGCTAGGCCCCTTAGTTCCAGTGACTTAACGCGACAGCATACAATGACATTCTGGATGATTGTGTGCTTCCAATTTTGTGGCAACAGTTTGGGGAAGGACCTTTCCTGTTTCAGCATGACAATGCCCCCATGCACAAAGCGAGGTCCATACATATATGGTTTGTCGAGATCGGTGTGGAAGAACTTGACTGGCCTGCACAAAGCCCTGACCTCAACCCCATCGAACACCTTTGGGATGAATTGGAATGCCGACTGTGAGCCAGGCCTAATCGCCCAACATCAGTAGCCAACCTCACTAATGCTCTTGTGGCTAAATGGAAGCAAATCCCGCAGCAATTATTTTTCATTTTTTTTGAATACAAGACCGAGGCTCGTGTAAGACCTAAAATTAATGACAAAAAAAAACAAACGGACACATAAAATAAAGGGAGCGGGAGACAATATGTGGAGACAGGAGCAAGCACACAAGCACAACATTTCAGAGCAGGGACATCGGGAGATCTGTGGGAGGGAGAGGGCTTGGGGTGAGAAGGTGTGGGAAGTGGGGTGGGAGGTGGGAGAGGTAAAAAAAAAAAACACATGGACACAGCTAGAACTTCCAGGAGTATTTCAGAAAAGTGGCTCGAGGTTGATTTAATGGCGGTAGAAAAGATCAAGGTTTTGGATGGGGGATGATAAGAGATGGTGGTGAACAGCTGTTTTAAAGACCTGGATGGAGGAGTGGGATTGAAGAGAGTGAGGGAGTTTGTTCCAGAGGCGGGAGAAAAGAGGAACGAAAGAGTGAAGGTGAGCAGAGAGTCTTGATTTTGGCAGTTTCACCAAAAGAGGGTTGCTGGCAGATCTTGTGTGACCTGTAGGACTATTTGGGGGACAGAGCACAGACAGGGCTTGGGGGGGGGCTAGGCCAGAGAGGAGTCGGTAGAAGACAGAAAGACCACCAACCTGCCTGTGGTGAGTGAGTGAAAGGCCCCTGAGATTTAACTTCTTCGCAGAAGATTCCAATGATTCTGAAAGCTTTGCTTTCAACAGCGTGAAGCCGAGCTAGGTGTGAGGCAGGAGCACCAGCCGAGAGGGGAGAGCAGTATTCCATTGAGCTGTGGATGAAAGCCTTGTATGTGGTGAGGAGCTCAAGTTTGCCAAGGAAGGACTTCACACGACGGAGGATGCCCAGTGGCATTGGAGGCCAGCTTGGAAATGTGGTTTTCCCAGGAAAGATCATGGCAGATTGTGAGACCAAAGAGCTTGAGTGACAGAACTTATTGGAGAGGATTGTTGAGAAAGTAGAAGGGAGGGTTGTCCAGACGGTTTTTTCGGGGAGACATGGTAAGAGTGTGAGATTTGTCAGGATTGAAAGACATGTTCCACTTGTTTGAACAGTCTGCGAATTTGTCCAGGTATGCAGAGAGTGAGGAGGCTGCAGACTGTCGATCTGAGGGATGAGGAATGGAGCGGCAGAGAGTGGAGTCGTCAGAAAAGAGATAGAGAGGATTTTACAGAGAGTCGGAGAGATCATTGATGAAGACCAGAAAAAGCATAGGGCCCAGAACACTGCCTTGGGGAACTCCAGCGTGAACAGGAAGGGAAGATGAGAGAAATCCATGGAGCGCCACACGTTGAATACAACCAGAGAGGAAGTCCACAAGCCATGCATGGAGATTTCCATGGATACCACCATGGATACCATAGGAGGAGAGTTTGGTGAGTAGAGCGGGGAGCCAGACCGTGTCGAAGGCATGTGATATGTCAAGGGAGACAGCTCTAATTTCCTGTTTGACATTGAGCACCTCCATCCTCGACAGCAGAAGCAGCATGTCCAGAGTAGAGTGACCTGGTCTGAATCCAAATTGATGATCAGGCATCAAGCCATTGGAGAAGAGGAAGGATTTGATATCTGAAGCAATGATGGATTCCATGACTTTGCTGATAATTGGGAGCAGGCTGATTGGTCTGTATTTGCAAGCATCTGTTTTTGCACCTTTTTGTGTGAAGCGATTAATGTTTGCTGATTTCCAAGCTGATGGCAGATGACCTTAAGCAAAAGAGAGGGTGAAGAGAACAGAGAGAGGGTGTGAAAGAGCGGCAGAGCAGGATTTTAGGACCTGTGGGCTGATGCCGTCTGGTCCAGTTGCAGAATCAGAGTCGAGGATTGACAGAAACTTCTCCACCTTGTCAGGAGAGAAGGACACAGAGTCCAGGAGCAGCTGGGTATGACTGGATACGGTGGGTACAGAGAGAGATTGGTTTGGGACACAAGATTTGGAGGCAAACACAGAGTTGAGGCATTCAGCTTTTTCACGTGCGGAGTCAGCTGTGTAGCCGTTTGAGGTAAGGGAGGGGATGGAGGGGGAACAAACACCAGAAACATATTTGACGAGACGCCACCAGGATTTGGAAGAGGGAGACAGGTTTGAGAGTTCAGTCTTGAGAGAAGAGAGATATTGTTTCCTGGCTCTCCTGAGGGTAGACACACACTTGTTCCGGGCTTTGTGAAAGGGAATGAGAATAC
This sequence comes from Myxine glutinosa, assembly GCF_964187855.1. Lineage (NCBI taxonomy): Eukaryota > Metazoa > Chordata > Myxini > Myxiniformes > Myxinidae > Myxine > Myxine glutinosa. The sequence continues at coordinate 72,808,323 of NC_136266.1, read as the reverse complement.
CTTCCGTTGGATTTGCCTTCCAGGAGGCGAAGGCAAGTTGTTTCAGGGCAACTGCCTCACCACAATATTCCGTGTACCATGGACGAGAGGAAGGGTATGACAACTGAAGATGGGATGGGATAAATCTGTGGAAGAGAGAGCAGTTTACTTTGGAAAAATTCCCAGGATGAGTTGATGTCAGAGGCAGGAGAGATGGGAGATCAGTCCAGATGATTTATGGCTGCTTGAAGACCGTGCCAGTCAGCCTGAGTGAAATGCCAGACCCGTCGACGCTGAGGAGGCTCTCTGAGAATGGCCAGAGAGATGTCCACTTTAAGAAGCACATGATCAGAAGAACCGATTGGAGCAGAAGAAGAGCAGCAGACATTTGCAGGGAAGAGAAGATGCTCCGTTGACTGAGATCCTGGTCAGGAAATTGACAGATTGTGTCAGTCCTAATGAGCCACAGAAGTCCTTTGCTGAGGTGCCGTGCCTGGTGAGAAAGGTACCCACACCCAGCCAGCTAACATAATGGCAGTTGAAATCACCACATGTGAGGAAGAGAGAGTTGGAAAGAGTAGATAGAAGTTGGTCCATGTTATCAGACAGTGAGATGTAGACGGAGTCATCACTGTTTGGTAGATGGTACAACACACATGTGAAGAAAAGGTGGGAGCGAATGGGGAAGCCGTAGCCAGAGGCACTCCAGGGGTGAGGTGGAGATAGAGTAGTGCATGGAGAGTGAGGAGGAGAGTTTTTGATAAAGATAGCAACCCCACCTCCCAGGACGAGGGTCATGTCTATCATACCAGATGAGGCAGTAACCAGTGAGAGATATTAAGGAATTGGAGACATCCTGAAGGAGGAAAGTTTCTGTTAAGCAGATCAAGTCTGGTTTGTCAGAAGCAACCTGAATGGAGAGGTCAATCAGGTTTGAGCGAAGGCCCCGGATGTTTGAGGTCCATACCGTTAAGGAAAAGGAAGGGGGAGCATCGGATACAAGACAGGGGAGGGGAGGGGTAGTGTAAGATGAGGAGGAGGAGGGGAGGTAGCGAGAGCTGTTGATGGTGTGTCAGAGATTTCAGAAGACCGAGGAGAAAGGGAAGGAGGACAAAAGGTTTGATGGTGATTGGATGAGGCACAGTGAGGTGTTGCTTGAGGGGGGGCAGATCGATGAAGAAGGTTAGAGGAGATGGAGGTAAGAGTTGGAACGGAGGGAAGCGTGGAGGCCGCTTTGAGGAGGAGGGGTGAGAGGGGAGAATTGGAGAAAAAAGGAGGGTGGGGAGATTTGAAGGGGAGGGGTGAAGTGGGAATTTAGGAGGGGAGGGGTGAGGGGGGAGTTTGGGAGGGGAGGGGTGAGGAGGGAGTTTAGGAGGGGAGGGGCAAGGGGGGAGATTTGAAAGGGATGGGTGAGGGGGGAGATTAGGAGGGGAGGGGCAAGGGGGGATATTTGAAAGGGATGGGTGAGGAGGGGGTTTATGAGGGGAAGGATGAGTTTGGATTTTCGAAAGTGTTGGACGATTCATGGAAGACGAACATTTATTGCAAAATGAGTTTCTTGTAATTTTCAAATCAGAGATCCGTTTGAAAACGTTGGAGGAGGGGTGGAATGCAGGTGAGTTTGGGGAATGTTGGAATGTAGGAAGGAAGAACTGAAAGAGATTCAATGAGAAAGCAATGCAATGTTCCAACATTATTCCAACAATGTTCCAACCACAATGTTAAAAGAGAAAGCAATGTTCCAACATCGAGTGGAAAGCCTTCCCAGAAGAATGGAGGCTGTTATAGCAGCATAGGGGGAACCACCTCCACATTAATGCCCATGATTTTGGAATGAGATGTTCAATGTTTGGGTGTCCGCATAATTTTGGTCATGTGGTGTATGTATATATATATATATATATATATATATATATATATATATATATATATATATATATATATATATATATATATATATATATGTGTGTGTGATGCATACGCTGGATCAGCACGTTACTACATCCTTAGACGATTTAGACGACTCCTCAGAACCATCCCGACACACACCACTGTCGGTGCTACGGAATGAGGTGTTTTTCGTACAAATCCTGCCACCAACCCCCTTGAGAGGGAGGACTCAGTACCCTGGTACTCATTTCTCGAACCTCGGAAGGATGATGCAGGCTGAGTCAACCCGAACCTGGTATTAATTCAACAACTGAACGGGATTCAAACTCAGGACCTTAGGATCCCAAGCCCACTGCCCTAACAATTAGGCCAACACCAGGTATAAATTATAAAGGGTCTAAAGGTTATAAAGGGTCTAAAGGGTCTAAGGAGTGTCTATGGGGCCTTCGGGGGTCTTAACAGTCTTGGGGATTTAGAGGGTCTTAAGGGTCTTCATGGTCTTAAGGTGTTTTAAGAATATTAGGGGTCTTAAAGGGTCTTTAAAGGATCTTAAGGTGCTACCGGTCTTAGGGTATTAAGGGGTCTTCGGGGTGTCAAGGCTTTTTTTGGTGTCAACTGGTTGAAAGGTAGCTGTAGAGGAGTTTAAAGGTATAGAGGGGTCTGGAACTCGCATGCATGCATACACGGACACACAGGTACGCACTGCTCCTTTTATAGTTAACAAGTATATACATACTATCGTGGCCAAAAATATTGGCACCCTGGCACTTTTTTCAAGTAACTCAAATTTTCTCGAAAAATAAGTTTAAATTGACAAAAGTATTTGGTCTCCACAATTCTTTATTTCACTGTTAATATTGCTGAACCTTTGTTTTTGATTCAGAACTTAATATATCCTTTTAAATCAGAAAATAAAGAGAAATGGAATTGACAAAATTATTGACACCCTCGACTTAATATTTGTTAGCACAACCTATGGACAAAATAACTTTAGTCAAGCACTTCCTATAGCCATGAATGAGCTTCCTCCACCTCTCTACTGGCAGTTTGGCCCACTCTTCTTGTGCAAACCTGCTCCAGTTCTCCCAGATTTGAAGGGTGCCCTCTCCCATCTGGTGTTTTCAGTTCTCCCCACAGGTGTTCAATGGGATTTATATCTGGACTCATTGCTGGCCACTCCAGAACAGTCCAGCGTTTTGTCTTGAACCATTCCTGGGTGCTTTTTGAAGTGTTTGGGGTCATTGTCCTGCTGCAAGACCCATGACCTTCGACGGAGACCCAGCTTTCAGACAATAGGTTGAACATTGCACTCCAAAATACCTTGGTAATCTCCTGATTTCATGATGCCATACTCACATTCAAGGCACCCAGTGCCAGAGGCAGCACAGCAACCCCAAAACATCACTGAACCTCCTCCATGTTTGACTGTAGGGAAGGTGTTCTCTTCTTTGAAGGTTCATGTTGTTTTCTGTAAACATGGAGATGATGTGCTTTACCAAAAAGCTCTAATTTGGTCTCATCTGTCCACAGCCCATTCTCCCAGAAGGATTTTTGCTTGTTCAGGTGTGTTTTGGCAAACTCCAGTCTGGCTTTCTTATGTCTCTCTCTCTCAGCAGTGGGGTCCTCCTGGTCTCCTAACATAGAACCCCCTTTCATTGAGTTGGCGACGGATGGTGTGAGTTGAAACTAACGTACCTTATATCCGAGGGTCAGCTTAAATCTGTTTGGTAGTTGATCGAGGTGTTTTCTCCACCATTTGAACAATCCTTCGCTGCAATCTTCGATCAAGCTTTCTCTTGTGGCCACGTCCATTGAGGTTGGTTTCAGTGCCATGGGCCTTAAGCTTCCTGATAACATTGCGTACGGTGGACACAGGAACATCAACGTCTCTGGAGATGGACTTGTAGCCTTGAGATTGTCCATGCTTGGCTACAATCTTATGTCTGACCTCCTCAGACAATTCTCTGGTTTTCTTTCTTTTCTCCATGCTCATTGCGGTACACACAGTGACACAAAACAGCAGAATGACTCCTTTCCTTTATTCAAACTGGTTAAATGAGTGATTTTTATATTGCAGGCACTTGCAACTCACCACAGGTGAGTTCGATTCCAATGTAAAGGAGAATTACCTGTTTGAAATCTAATTATTTCTAACAACTTCTCAAAGGTGCCAATAATATTGTCCAGGCCATTTTAGGATTTCTCTGTGGAATAAGCTAAGATTTCGTAATTTTATCAGCTTTTTTGTTTTGTTCCACTGCAAACAAAAGAAATACATATGTGGATACCAAAATATATTTTAATTTCAACAATTTTCTGGAAGAAATGGTGCATTATTTGAAAAAAGTGCAAGGGTGCCAATATTTTTGGCAACGACTGCATATGGTAACCTGCTGAGAGGGTCACAGGAGCCAGTGAAAGTTCCTCAGTCCATTATTACAAGGTACAATCATTAAAAGGGTCCTTAACAAAAAACAAAAAGGGGCTTTTTGGGAATAATCTCCATTTTAGGCACAAAATCAACTGGGTCCTATCTACATGTGTATAAGTACGATGTTCACCCCCTTCCATGTTTATTCCTCCATATGTTGCACACATATATCCCTCTCCTCACGACTCTCCTCAGAGCCCCATTCTCCTTTCCTTTCACTTACTCACGAAAAACCTTCCCTTCACATTTTCCCCTCTATTGCACATGAAGGAAGTAGATGACCCATATATATATATAATATGTTAAACAAACCCTGCAATAAAAGTTGATGGCATGATTTAGTGGCTTTGCCAAGGCCCGTAGGATAGGCGTGCGTGGTCCACCCATGGTGGACAGGCCTCCTGGAAAAATGTCCCGATGTTTTCACGGCGTTATCTGAAGGCGTCATGCGAAGCACAATCCGAAAGCACCCTTTGAAAGAGAGTGCTTAGTTCTGATAGCTTGGACTTCACAATTATAGGAATGAAAACCGTTCTTGGGAAGGTTCTTTCACATTGCAAACAGCATTCCAGCATCTCCGAGGACATTCCGATGACATTGCGGAGTTTCAAACGAGAGTGCAATCACCGGGATGTTTTTGGCCGTCCACATTGTGCCTGCACTACTACCTACCTGGTACCTTTTTCAGGTACTTCGAACACTGCCTGAAAAACACCAGTGCGGCAAAGATTATATCCACGGAAGACGATACCCTCTCTCCAGCTGTTCCGCAGCAGACCTCCCTAAATCTTCAATCCCTCATGACGAAACCTTCATCCATCCTAGTTATGTAAACCATGCCCGCTCCACAATCTGTCACTCGTGTGGGAGTGGGGACGGAATGAGTTGTTTGAATCCACACTGTACCTATCCAGTTGTTTTTCTTGCATTATCTCATACTCCTGAAACGGTTCCCATTTTCATGATACATCTTTTCCCACATGCATTATCTGCAGTTAGCGCTCCTTTAATCCAGGCACAGACGTTATTTAGGGCCCTTTGATGGGATAATGGCATCAACATGCATCACATCATTTTCCTACGACCAGAGACGTCCCGAACCCCCAAGATCGGCCCGTTTCCCCCCTCCGAGCCACGTGCGCTCGCTCGTGCCTTTTTGGGACGACCATCGTGGAATCATCCGTCATGTCTTCCCGAGGTTTCGTGGCAGGCCTGGCTTCGCGGCCTTTCCCAGAGTTTACGTGGTGACACCGAGACACGTCCGAGCCTTTTCGGCTCCTCTGCCAGGCCAGAGGCGAATCTGTAACGAATTAACTGCCTCGGGCCTGGGCTTTTGGTCGGTTGGCAAAAAAAGGAAAAGGCCTCCCTTGAGATTCAGAATAGAAGAAAACATGACAATGAGAATTCGGTGTGCGTCCATGTGTGCAGCAACATCTTCACGGTGTAATTATGAGCAGTACATCTGTTGGCATCAAAATGGAGTCACCCCCTTTTCTTTAAGCGGGTGTACACAACCATTACCACCCAGGTTATACTGCAGACCACCCTCGTGTCCTCACGCCGTACAAGCCCTTATCCTCACCATCCCTTTGGCTCCATCTATAGGCCAAATGGCCGCTCCTTTGCAATAATATTGCCTCATTGTTTACGCAAAGCAAACTTTCTGCAACAGAGCATTAACGTGTGTTAATGTAAGTGTGCGCCATTGAGTACTCCCACACTATAGACCCTTACCACACTTGGACCTTTCATCCCACGGTTGTTATTCCGTCCCCGATCATGCTTCCATTAAACGTGCGTTCGTGTTTTGGTGCGTTAAACAATGCAGCTCGCACACACATTTGCAGACGTCACCGGGGAACGTTCAAAAAGTTATCGGAACAACATGGTCACGGCAGTCCGGGAAACGCAAACTATCGTTTTTATCTTTCGATATTATGCGTCTATACGAGGGGCTGACAGGATAGCAAAGGATACGCACAAAACTTTTAGCTGTCTAGCATGGGTTTGAATCCAACTATAAACTACCATTCTGGTGTTTCGCAGGTAGCGAAACACAACAATGTGTGCACCGTCCATCGGATGGACATGAAACTAGAAGACGCGAATGCCGGGAATGTTCGCAAAAGAGCCCACAGGGTCTTTCACAGAGGTTAGGTGAGATATATATATTGCGCGTGTGTGTGTGTATGGGTTTGTGTGTGTGTGTTTATATACATATATATACTGTATATATATATATATATATATATATATATATATATATATATATATATATATATATATATATATATATATATATATATGTGTGTGTGTGTGTGTGTGTGTGTGTGTGTGTGTGTGTGTGTGTGTGTGTGTGTGTGTGTGTGTGTTTAGATATACAGTCACGTGAAAAAGTAAGTACACCCCATGTACATTTTTGACTTTTTCAACATATTTCAACATACAGCTATTTGATCTTCATTTCAACAATATTGATAGATAAAGGTGAAATAATATAACAAATATCATGAAACATTTACATTTCGTAGTCCATTGTATAATTTAAATAAACATAAATGCAAATTTCGCATGTGGAAAAAGTAAGTACACCCCTACATTTATCACTACTTCAAATACCTAAAATTAGAATCAGGTGCACCAGCTCAGGTGCAAATGATTAGAACATCGTTAGAGAGGATCTTGGAGGAACCTGTCTTATTTAAACCGCATTTAGTTTGGTTTGCTCTCTGTTGTTGAAGTGTGCGGTGTCACCATGCACAGATCAAAAGAGCTCTCTGAGGTCTTCAGAAAGAAGGTTATAGATGCCTACGAGTCTGGAAAGGGATTTTAAAAGATCTCCAAACAATTTGAAATCAATCGTTCGACTGTCCGGAAGATCATCTACAAGTGGAGAAAATTCCAAACAACTGCCAACTTGTTCAGGCCAGGCCGCCCCAGCAAGTTCAGGCCGAGAGCAGACCGTAAGATGCTGAAAGAATTCTCGAAGAACCCCAGAATGTCATCACGGGACATACAGGTAGCTCTTGCCACTGTTGATGTCAAAGTGCACGAGTCTACCATTAGAAAGAGGCTGCACAAATTTGATCTACATGGGAGGTGTGCCAGGAGGAAACCTTTGCTGTCCAGAAAGAACATCAGGGCAAGACTAAAGTTTGCCAATGAACACCGAGGCAAAGACCAGCACTTCTAGAACAATGTGCTCTGGACAGATGAGTCAAAGGTCGAGCTATTTGGCCACGGTACCAGAAGACATGTTTGGCGAAAACCAAAGACAGCATTTGACCACAAGAACCTGATACCAACTGTAAAGCATGGTGGTGGAAATATTATGGTTTGGGGCAGCTTTGCTGCATCAGGGCCTGGGCAGCTCACCATCATATAATCCACTATGAATTCTTCATTGTACCAGAGGGTGCTTGAGGATAATGTAAGGCCAGCTGTCGGAGAGTTGAAGCTCAACTGAAGGTGGACCTTGCAACATGACAATGACCCTAAACATACAAGTGAATCCACCAAGGAATGGCTGAAAATAAAGAAATGGAGGGTTCTGGAATGGCCAAGTCAAAGCCCAGATCTAAATCCCATCGAGATGTTGTGGGGGGATTTGAAACGAGCGGTGCATGCAAGAAACCGCTCAAACATCGCACAGCTGAAAGAATTCTGCATGGAGGAGTGGGCAAAAATTTCTCCCAGTCGATGTCAGAGACTGGTAGACAGTTATAAGAAACGCCTACTTGAGGTTGTTTCTGCCAAAGGGGGCAGTACCACCTATTAGAGCCAAGGGTGTACTTACTTTTTCCACATGCGAAATTTGCATTTATGTTTATTTAAATTATACAATGGACTACAAAATGTAAATATTTCATGATATTTGTTATATTATATCACCTTTATCTATCAATATTGTTGAAATGAAGATCAAATAGCTGTATGTTGAAATATGTTGAAAAAGTCAAAACTTTACATGGGGTGTACTTACTTTTTCACGTGACTATATATATATATGTATATATATACATATATATCAAAATGTGGTGGTGTGATACCCATGTATAGTCGGTCCAGGATTCGAGCCCAGTCTTGACAACTCAAAGGTAAGTGCACTCTCTACCTCTGAACCATCCTGTCGCCCTTTTTTAATTCCCTTTGTAAGAATATTGTGTATTTAATAAAGCCAAGAACAAACAGAAATGTTCTCCTTAACCAAAGTGTTCCAAATGTTGGACTCAATCTGACATTATTGAAAAAGTTTAGATATTTATTATCATGGCACTTCGGTAAACCCTGTGGGTGAAGTCGAATGTCCTTGTACCGTACTTGACATTTGTTATGAAACACACACACACACACACACACACACACACACACACACACACACACACACACACACACACACACACACACACACACACACACACACACACACACACACACACACATATACACACACACACACACACACACACACACATCGAGACCTGGGAGGGCTTCATTCGACCTTCTGAAACACGCATATGGAGATTACAACGAACGACACACCTACACATACACACACAATCTCCTTTGTTTTCAATGGCATGTCTGTACATTGGTGCTACACACACCCTTGTCTCCACACAGCTAGTTCTGTTATTCTAGTGTGATGCATTTGCGCGATAACAAATAGATTTGCAAAAATGAAAGAAAACTTTAAGTATGAGCTCAAAAAACACATGCAACATGTAGAAGGGTTATCTATCTATTAAGGTATTCTTTGGGAAAGACTGAGAACCACCCTATCCATCCTCTCTCACCTTGCAACTCCTCTTGTTTCCATTTCACCCCATCTGGTTGATCCTTTGCCTCCTGTTGTTCCTTCGACTCTTCGGTGACTGTCCAGACCTGTTTGAAAATAAATAAATAAAATTATTTTGAAAGAATACCAGCTGGCTGAGGGTGCTTTTTTATTGTGGTGCAGCACAGGCGTGATGGGCTGCAGGATCTTTTACTGCTTCTGGATTCCCATTCATTTTTACCTGCAACATCTCGCAGGTGTACAAGAGCTTCGCGTTGTTGTTGATGTTGTTGGGGTTCTTGTTGGGGATCGATTTTTGAAATGTGCACCCATTGGTCGGGATAGCTGATGCACCACACCCACATATTTCGCTTGACTCCACCCATAGCACCAAGACAAAACGGTATGGTCACCATCTTGGTTTTCTGGTGGGCCTAACACATTAGGCCTGTCTCCCTCTGCTGATTATACACTGCCCGGTTTTGTTGCGTCCAATTTCAATGGCTTTGTTTGGTCGAGTGTTATTCACGATGAGGAAACCCAAAAAATAAACAGCGAAAAAAAAGTTACGCAAATTACTATTAAAAAAAGCGTTACGTTACTTTTTGAACAGTCCCATATTGGAGTCGAGCAATCCATGACCGTGTGACAAATCAGCTCGTTCTGATATAACCGTAGAGAGGGTGACATGGATGAGAGGTGTCGAGTTAATTACCTAATAGCGCATCGTTACATAGAAAATACGTTACGTTACTTTAACCTCAGCGTTACATAGAAAATGTATGCACCCCTCAGCCCCCTCCAAACCCCCATGTGAGGCCGCAGCCTCGTGGCCTATGTTATCCCCCACACCAAGTTGTATTTGTACCCTGAGTTTGGAGTTTGTAACTAAAAAGATGCGGCCATGCATAAGGAACAAAGGCAGATAGACAGACACAGTGAGACAATGGCATTTTATATATATATATATATCCTCGTCCACAGTAGTCTGGTCTGTTAGGGGGATTTTAAGGGGGGATTGTGCAAATTTGTCTACAAGCATGAAACTTGGCACACTTGTAGTTTGTGACCTAATGAATTCAAATCTGCCGGGAGCCAAAGCCAATTCTCAATGGGAGCGCCATATTTGAAACTTCAAAATGGCCACCACTCAAAAACTGACTTTTCCGTTACTAGCCAACCAAAAGTCACATAATTACAATTAAAAGCACTTTTCTAGGGTTTTGGACCTCACTGATTCTAAAGCTGATGTCTGTTTCACAGTAGCCTTGACAGGAAATTTTACTTTTTTTTATTTTTTATGTTTGACAATTTTTTTAAATTTTAATTTTTTTATTTAAATTTTATTGATTTTATTTTATTTCATGAACATGGGATTGTGAGTTCTGGACCTTTGAGCCCAGATCTCTAGAGACTCAGGTGGTCCCTCAACACCAGAGCAGTAATTGGAGTATGACTTCTGTCTGAGGAGATACAGACCCATGACAGAGACCTGGTGAGCATAGCGAGTGCGCTTTATATGATGCTCATGAAGCACAGACTGGGCACGGCTAGATGTGAGGACCTGGGCCTGAGTAAGAATGTTGCTCCACCCAGAGTCCCGCAGCAACTTACCAATCATCTGGTGCATTTTGTCCTCTATGTGTAGAGCGCCCATCATCAGGACCAGCTTATCTTCCCCCATTGTGTCAGGGAATGACCACTGCAGCTGCTTAGCGATGGCATACAGAGGCTGGTCACCACCAAGCACAGGAGTTTGACCAGGGTTGAGGGCCTCTGTGCCTTGCATTGTGAGATGCATTGCATGTTTCATCATAGAAGGTGTGGCTGCTTTGTCAGGGAACAGAGGTGCCCCTATCAATGCCTTAGGCTTCACAGAGTCATCACTCATGAGTCGGGAGTTGTAGCCTGACCAGGTGATGACTTCACCTTCTGGCAATGTGTCCTGTTTCAGCACTGTGGACACATGTGCCATCCAGGACTCATCCTTGAATTTGGCTCCATGTAGCAGATTATGAGATGGCCGAGAATTGAGATCTGGAGTACATGGTACATGCAAATCATTGCTTGAGAATTCAGCTGGCTGAACCACTGTGTAGGATTCAGGAGAAGTTGTGGTACAGTAGTGTCTGTAGGATCCAGCTCGATAGAGGGTCGCTGTACTCCTTGGTTGTCCCAAGACAGGTGGTTTGTCACGCTGATTGCTGTCCCATGGAACTCATCATGGGAGAAGTTACCTTGGTTGCTGCTATCCAAGTTGTCTACATCAAAGGTCACGAAGACCCCACTACGGATGTTTGTGGGCAGCACAACTCCATCCTGGACAAACTGTTTGACGTGTGCTCGTGCCATGGATCACCTGATCTCCAAGACACGACTGTAAGACACAGAAACCCCAAAGGCATTGGCATTATTGATCTCTTTCTTCCGCCTACCCTCACCATGCAGCTTGAGGCCCTGGTACAAAGGGAAAGGGGTCTCATGTTCTTTGTTGTGACGGATGTTGCTGGACTTTGTGGCATGATGTGAACCACTGCAGGTATTATAAATAATCTGCTGGGCAATGGCGCTTGCAACTCTTGCCCTGCCTTGTACCTGCGCCTGCAACTCCTCATTGCTCTGTTCACGCAAGATTGAGGGGCCCTGGAGCAGGATGTTGAGGAAGCTTCTCAGCTGTCCAGGGATGGGAGATGTCAGGGAATCAGAGGCAAAAGAACCAGTAAATGGTTCTTGCCTCTCGAGACAGCATTTCCTAAGTAGTACTGCTGCTCACATCAACAACAAAGCATCATCCTGACCTATCTGGGACTTATGGGCTTCAGCTATTAGATCTCCAACGTTCTGGTTGCTAGAGATATAGACTTCCTTGCCCTGGGAGAACTCTGTCGACTCAGGAAGCAGCTTCAGAAGATACTCCTTGAACCGTGTGGCATGTGGTTCCCTGGTATCAGAACAGGGAATTCCCTGTTGCTCCACAAGTGTTCTATATAACTGTCGCAAAGCAGACAGTTTGAAGACTGAGTCAGAGTCCTCGACTAAAGCAACAATTTGCGCAATGGCAACTGAATTGAAGTGAGGGGCAGGAGGACCTGCAGATGATCTGCGATCCTCAGCACGAGCTGAGTCTCTCAGGTGCAAGTAACACTGTACATGATAGTCAGTGTCACCAGCGTGGCCATCAGCTGCGTGGGCAATCAGTTTGCCCAGAAGATTGAAATTGTTGGTGCTCTGAGCCCAGGTCTTCAAGTTTGTGTCTACATTAATTGTTTCAACTTTACGTAGATTCTTTTGGTCCTGTCCCTCACATATTATGCAACAAGGAGACTTCTGAGGAGCAGAAGACACTGCAAAACTGGACCGTAGTTTCTTAGGTGAGTTTTGGTCACTAGAATCCTCTTTTTCAGTGAACCTTCTCAGGCGAGAGTTACTGCAGTAGGTTCTGCAAACTTTGTGATATTTGGCATTGTGTGTCTGAAGCGTCTTAGCAATGCCCTGGCCCTCATCAAGCTGAGCCCATGACACTTTCAAACAAGAAGGCATGACACCAATGGCTTTAAAACCATTCAGATCTTTCTCAATTGAAGCAAGGCCCTCTTCCGTTGGCGTCTGCAACCGTTCATCCTTTTCTTCTTGGCAGACACAGCAAAGCTCCCAGTTGATGGCATCCATCCTTGCCATCCACCACCAGTACAGCTAGGACTTCTATTCTCTATTCTTCTATTATATTCTTCTATTCCCACAGCAGAACGACAGGCACCTGAAATAAAAAAAAACAAATAAAATTTAAATAAAAAAATTAAAATTTAAAAAAATTGTCAAACATAAAAACAAATAATATGTAAAATTTCCTGTCAAGGCTACTGTCAAACAGACATCAGATTTAGAATCAGTGAGGTCCAAAACCCTAGAAAAGTGCTTTTAATTGTAATTATGTGACTTTTGGTTGGCTAGTAACGGAAAAGTCCGTTTTTGAGTGGCGGCCATTTTGAAGTGTCAAATATGGCGCTCCCATTGAGAATTGGCTTTGGCTCCAGGCAGATTTGAATTCAGCATGTCAAAAACTACAAGTGTGCCAAATGTCATGCTTGTAGACAAATCTGCACAATTTTTCCCCTAACAGACCAGACTACAGTAGAAATACTATATATACACGTTTGGTACACACACATGTCGATTATAAGATTCGTTTTATAATGTGATGCAAATTGCAAAATATCACATTTTGACTTTTATATTCTCACACCACGTTGAGCGTAGATCATGGTATAAACGATAAAGGTCGAAATGGGACACCGTCAATTAGCTTGAGTGGTATTTGGAGGCAGAAGGAGAAAGTACTGTTTTGCCAAACCACATAATGCAGAATTTGCTGAAAGATAAAGTAAATAGCAAGTTATGAGACCATGCAGACAGACACTTCCAACATATCGACCGAAAATGGAACCATGAATTTCCTAGAATCCATGCTCATGATTTTGGGACAAACTACAACCACAACAATGTTTACACAGCGTTTTCCCTGATCTTTTGTCTTGGATATTTTGTCAAATGTCGCCTTTTCATATACAGTACGAGGGAAAAATGTTTGAGGACAAACAATAAAAAGGATTCCGTTATTCACCTTATTACTACTATAATTCAGCTTTTACTCGCGGCTGTAGAAGATTGACTACTATAATTCAGCTCAGCTTTTAATTGCGAAATGGGCCTCGAACGGCCTCACCACCTAGCCTATAACCTTCCGGGGCCCGTCCCGACATTTTTGGTTCTTTTTGAATGAATTTACTACTATAATTCAGCTTTTACCTCGTGGCCGTCGAAGATTGACTACTACAATTCAGCTCAGCTTTTAATTGCGAAATGGGCCTCGACCGGCCTCGCCACCTAGCCTATAACCTTCCCTGGGCCCGTCCCGACATTTTTTGTTTCAAAGGTTTCCTCCTATCTTTCACCGTTCAGGAGATTAGCGCATGCAGACAAACAAACAAATAAAAACTTTATTATATATATATAGAAGAAGAAGATAGAAGAATAGATATACACACACACACGCACATATATATATATATACATACATACATACATACATACATATATACACTGTTCTAGACGGCTTTACCCTATGGGCTACGCCATAAAAGTCTGATTAATGTATCTTTAAGTTGCAGTCTGCAGTCAGCGAGCCTTATTACCTTCGCCATTGAAGGTGCATCGAGGTTATGCTTTCACCCTTGTCTGTTTATCTGTTTGGTACTTGCTAAATCGAATCGTTTTCAAGTATATTGGTCAGTCGACCTTGTTATTCTGTCTGTTTGTTTGGCTGTATGTTTGTTTGTTTGTCACTCACCTACAGGTCACAATTCTAAACCGATCGTCATGAAACTTTACCAAGGTGTAGAGGAAGTCACAACTGATGAGGTTATTGATTTTGAGGTCAAAGGTCATCTTGAAGTCAAGTTTATAAATTCATCATTTTCACCCAATTGACTTTAAAGTTGAAGAGCATTTGCACATTGAGTCACTGAATTGGGAAACCTACTATTTTTGAGGTCAAAAGTTCAAAGGTCAACTCAAAGTCAAACTTTAAAAATCAATTTTCATCTGAAAAATCATCAATTGTCATCTGTTTGACCCAAGCTTTTATTATTATCGTCAATTTTAATTATAATGATATGGACAATTTGATGTCTCCATGGCACCTCTTTTGGGGGGGGGTGGGGGGTGGGGGGGAGTAAGTATGGGTAAGTAGGAGTGGATATCGTGCTTTCCACTACGTCTTCCTTGTATGTTTTTCTGTCTGTACATAGGATATCTCTAAAAGGTCCAGACAGATTTGAACTAAAATTGGTGGAGAGGTTGGGTGTGTGACAAGGACGAATCGATTCAATTTTGGTGAAGATCTGAATATGGAAACAAGAGTTTTAAAAGATTTCAGTGATTCTTCACCATTGAGTGATGGGGCCAAAACGATAAATAACATGATATTTCAAAAAGTTGTGGACGACTTATAACAAAACTTGGTGGATGAGCTGGGTAAGTGACAAGAAGAAGCCGATTATATTTTGGCTACGGTCCGCATCCAGATATGACCCATCAGTAGGATACAAAACATAAACTGTTCAACCTGGTGGAGATACTGTATGCTCTCTACAGTGTGCCGTTCCAGTTTGCTTTGAAACAATATCGAGCAATCCTTTAAACTTTCAGATAAGCAAATGAAACTTTGGATGACAAACATACCATTCGCCATTTGGACAAATGATTGCTACAAATACAGACCACATAAGTGGTTGCAGGACCATAAATTTCACCCAAACCTGACAGCCGTGCATTTCTGGAATGGTCATAACACGGAGATGTTTAAAAGATGTGTAAAATAACATATCGTGTGGAAAGCATGACAAACACGATTGTCAGGGGCTGTCCATCTGCTTTTGGAAGAGGCACCCTCTCGACGATTTATTGAATTTCTTGCTAATATGAACATTACAGTTTCCAAACTGTTTGATTTTTTTTATTTATCTCATGGGAAAACATTTAGAAATCGGGATGTGCTGCACCCATTGTCATAATGTCAAACACATGTGAGACTAATGCGGTATATTGTCACGTGACCAGGGGTCAAGACGGCCGACAGGGTGTTGGTAGGCTAAGCCACGCCCCCTAGGACGCCCCACTTTCCCCAAGCACAAAGCCAACGAGTGACTCCATAACTAATCAATTTAGAAGCTGAACGAGCAAAAGGACCGAACATGTTGCAATGCTTGTGTACAAAAAATAATATATATTTTACAACCGGGTTACAGACCAAAACAAACAAACAAAAAAAAACCAACAAAACCACTTTGGTGGCTTTACACAACCTTCTCTTATCTTTAACCTCATCTAAATGCAGCACTTATACAGGGACTAGCTGAGGTACCCGGCTTCGGCCCGGGTTGAATAAGAATAATACAAATATATGATGAAAAGAACATGTATATTTTAGAGCAATATCACAGTACATTTCCTACATGGCGTTTTGTCAATTTTCAATTTCTCAAAACCTCTTGGTATACAACATTTCTGGTTTTCTTACTTGGTGCCAAGACATAAAGATTGCTTGGTTTCCAACCCTCGAGCAGCCCACGTACAGCTGGCCATGGGAAGTACCCGGCATTGCCGGGCGGGGGAAGGTGGGGGAACGTGGGGGAGGGGAGGAGGAAGGGGAGGGGAAACGGGGGGGGAGGGGAGGGGAACGGGGGGGGAGGGGAGGGGAACGGGGGGGGGAGGGGAATGGGGGGGAGGGGGAGGGGAACGTGGGGGAGGGGAGGAGGAAGGGGAGGGGAGGGGAACGGGGGGGGAGGGGGGAGGGGAATGGGGGAGGGGGAGGGGAATGGGGGGGAGGGGGGAGGGGAATGGGGGGGAGGGGGAGGGAATGGGGGAGGGGAATGGGGGAGGGGAATGGGGGGGAGGGGAATGGGGGGGAGGGGAATGGGGGGAGGGGGGAGGGGGAATGGGGGGAGGGGGAGGGGAGGGGGAGGGGAACAGAGGGTGGGGAGGGGAGAAGAGGGTGGGGAGGGGAGAAGAGGGGGGGAGGGGAGAAGAGGAGGGAGGGGGAGGAGGAGTGAGGGGGAGGAGAGGTGGGAGGGGGAGGAGAGGTGGGAGGGGGAGGAGGAGTGAGGGGGGAGGAGAGGGGGGGGAGGAGAGGGGGGAGGGGGAGGAGAGGGGGGAGGGTGGAGGGTGGAGGGGGGGAAGGGAGGGGGAGGGGGGAGGGGAGGAGGGGAGGGGAGGGGGGAGGGGAGGGGGAGGGGGAGGGGAGGGGAGGGGGAGGGGAGGGAGGGGGGAGGGGAGGGAGGGGGAGGGGGAGGGGAGGGGGGGAGGGGGAGGGAGGGAGGGGGAGGGGAGGGAGAGGGGAGAGGGGAGGGGAGGCGGGAGGGGAGGGGGAGGGGAGGGGGAGTGGAGGGGAGGGGGGGAACGTCAGCTTGCAAGCGATAGCAGGCTTTTTACTTTTATTTTTACCTCAATGAGGGCTATATATATAGTCTGTGCTTGGAGCCTTCAAGTTCAACATAAAGTTTTTTATGAAAAACAATGCAGATGTATAACAATCCACCAATGCAAGTTCAGAAATGAATTGCAGATCCTTTACTTTGCGATACAAACGCAATTCCCGCCATTTCCACTCACGATCGAGGGCCTCCACAGTTACCGCGCCTCTTCTTCCTCCTACAACTTCGTCTCACTTCTTTCACTCAAAATGCACGAAATTCTGCCGCATGAAATTATGTAGAGGCCTCGCCGGGGATATAAGGTAGATAAGGAAGGCGTTGTAACAGAAGAATCAAAATAAAAGTGGAAGAACATAAGGAAATGGTAGCTATTCTGGACCCACAGCCAAACCCGACAAACCATTGCAATACACCCCGAACGTCTAGCGCCGCCACAAACTACACCATGGAATTGCAGCTGGCGCGGTTTTTTTAAAACCATTGATATTAAAATAAAACGTAGCCTAAAACCACCCCGGGATTTTATGCTGATTCCGAATCTGTGTCTAAAACTTTTCTCCGATGTGTAGTTCTTGAGTTATAAGCGGACATCCAGACAGACACACACACACACACACACACACACACACACACACACACACACACACACACAGACACTCCTCCTTTATATATAGAGATATGCCAGGAACTTTTGGCACAACATGCCTCCACTATATCAACAGCATATTAATTCAATCTTTCAGTTTATTCGACTTATTTTACTGGGCAGGGGGAGGAAGAGAAGTGGGGAAAATGAACATCATTTGGTGGTCATAACCAGCTCTATAGAATACACAATATTTACCTTTCATCAAGTTAAACATCTCTATCAAATCCCCTTGCAATCACCTCCTTTCTAATGTATGAAGTCCTGTCTTCTTTACTCGTTCCTCATAGCTTAGTTTAGCTAGGCCAATAATCAATCTAGTCGCTCTATGCGAAACCCATCCATGGCTGCTATTATGTCCTTTCTCAGATGTGATGACAAACGCTGAACACAATATCCCTAGGACCACTAAATTCACACTAAATTCACACGCTCATGTCTATCCACTATCACCACTAAATATCACCGAAATATCCTAAATTACCTTAATCACGAAAACCTAAATATCCTAAACACCACGAAAATATCCTAAATCTAAATAAATATCCGAAGTCTAATTACCACTAAATCTCAATTATCTAACCTAATAATCTAAATCTAATTACTAATCGATCACTAATTACTAATATAAATATCAAAATTCTAATCTAAATCTAAATTTAATTAATTAATAATTAATAATAAAAATTAATTAATAGATTTAATAATCTAAATCTAATAATCTATCTAAATTACTAATCATCTAAATCTAATTACTAATCTATCACTAATTACTAATCTAAATATAAATATCAAAATTCTAATCTAAATCTAAATGTAATTAATTAATAATTAATAATAAAAATTAATTAATAGATTTAATAATCTAAATCTAATAATCTATCTAAATTACTAATCATCTAAATTACCTAAATATCTAAATATCACCACTAAATTCAAACACTAAATTCTCATGTACAATGTTAAAACTACCTCGTACAAATACAACATAAAACCCTGTTAGCTTTACCTCCAGCTACCTGCACTGTCCTACCTGCTTACCCCCATCCCCTACCCCAATGTATATTACCATCACTAGATCTTTCTCCTGTGTGACGAAATCTAGAATTGTCCCTTGCATAAGGTAATCCCTATTATCATTATTCTTACCCATATTCAGCACCTTACACTTCTTTATGTTAAACTGCATCTCTCAAAGTTCCAATCCTCTCTGTCAGACATGATCTCTCTCTTGGGCAGACCAAATATCAAACCTGGCCTCCAAAACCGCCCACAGAATGGGTATCGTGCACCACCATGGAGTCTAAACTTTAAATTTATTTGATATGAAATTGAGGCTAATGGAAAAGCGAGATGACAGTGAAAAGGTAACATGGTGACAGCAGGGCAGTAGTTGGGCAAAACCAGCAATAGTTCCCATTTCAGACAGGACGGTGGTATCTCTGTCCTCTACAACGTCCACTCTGTTCTTGCACCCTCTGGTCTTTCCGTGCTTTGTCACCCCCAGCTTTCTGAAGGTCCACATTAACCCCCTTCTGGTGAAACTCCCAAAAATCCAAGATCACTGCTCACCTCCACTCATTTGATCATCATTTCCCACCTGGGGAACCAAATTCCATATCTTCTTCAATCTCATTCCTCCCCCCAGCTCTTCTTGACAGCTGATCACTACCATCTCAGATCGCCCCACCCCCCTACAAAATCATGATCTTTTCTACTTTTCTTAACCCCCTCCTCCAACCCCAAGCCCTTTTCCTTCCAGCTTTCCAGATTTTCCTTCCTGAGAATTTCCCTTTCCTGAGGAGTTTCTGGAGAGGGCCAGAAGACTGAGAGAGCAGAGGGAACAGGACTGAGGAAAGGTGATAAAAAAAAACAGAGGCTACCAACCTGCAAACCTGCAAGAAACAGGTCTTGTGTTTCATGAGAGATTCCAATAATGAATGAATGATCGTTTTAAGGCCATTTTCCCCGCTAGAGCAGGGGTTAGCCTTGCGGGCCCCTCTTGCGGGCCCCATGGCAATCATGGTTCCCTATTTGAGGCAATGTTTTTATGGCCGGATGCCCTTCCTGACGCCAACCCTTGGTCGCCTCTTACGATGCGCAGGGATACGGTGTACCTATTCCAAGCCAGGGTACACACCGGGATCATTCATCCCAGCAAGCTGGTACTCAATTTGTTGACCTCGGAAGGATGACAGGCTGAGTCAACCCCCCTGATGTTAATTCAGCAATCGACCGGGATTCAAACCCAGGATCCCAGGATCCCAAGCCGGCACCCTAACCGCTAAGCCAACACCAGGCTTAGAGATTCCAATAATATTGAGAGCTTTAGATCCCACAGAATCCAAAAGAGACTGACGTGATGCTGGCGCACCAGCTCGTAGCGGAGAGCAGTACTCCATTGAAATACGGATAAAGGCCTTGCCGAGTGCCGACTGCAAATAGTTCTAATTTAAAAAACTAGGGCATGCCCGTACTATATATATATCTAAAATTATATCCCCCCCCCCCTCTATTTACATGAAATGGTTTGGTCCATTCGCAAAGCCAAAGCGAACGGCTTGCGAGTACGGTGACAATCCCCCCCCTCTATTTACATGAAATGGTTTGGTGCATTCGCAAAGCCAAAGCGAACGGCTTGCGAGTACGGTGACAATCCCCCCCCCCCCCTCTATTTACATGAAATGGTTTGGTCCATTCGCAAAGCCAAAGCGAACGGCTTGCGAGTACGGTGACAATCCCCCCCTCTATTTACATGAAATGGTTTGGTCCATTCGCAAAGCCAAAGCGAACGGCTTGCGGAGTTTGGTAAATAAATCGCCATAGCTCGGTAACTACTTCTCCGATTAATATGAAACCTTGAAAAGGCACATCCTCGGGTCCCCAGCAATATACCTGGCAAGTTTCAAGTATATCGGACCCGTGGTTGTCGAGAAACAGCGGTCACAGACAAACACACACACACACAGACACACACACACACAGAGATTACTGGAATTATAGATAGATAAATTATAAAGGAATTTTCAGATTTTTCTCATAGCTCTGATTCTTTCATTCAAAAAGGTCTTGTTCCATAGCTCATTACTGTTTTTCTAAAATGTTTTTCTCTGCAACCACTTGGCTAATCGATGCAAAACTTTAAACATAGGAGGCACTCCCCATTTAGAATATTTTATTGCTAACGCTCACGTTAAAGGTCACATGGTATGGCAGCCATATTAGATGAAGGGAAAAAATTGACATCATCTTCTCCGAAACCGCTCAACGAGAATAATTTAAACTTGGCAGATGTCATCAACTCCCCATGAGGTATATATGGTGATAATGATGACGTCATCAGTGAAGTGTTATTCCAGTCATAATTGGTTGAATTTAAATCCTTATCCAAAAATGGTTTTCTCTGCAACCGCTTGGCCAATCAATGCGAAACTTTAAACTTAGGAGAGACTTCCCATGGATAATATGTTATTGCTAACTATGACATCATAGGTCACATGGTATGGCAGCCATATTGGATTAAAAAGAAAAATTGACATCATTTTCTCCGAAACCATTTAATGAAAAAAATTGAAACTTGGCATATGTCATCAACTCCCCTAGGGATATATGGGGTGATAACGATAACGTCAGGGATAAAATGGTTTTCCAGCCATAATTGGTTGAATTTAAATCTTTCTCCGAAAAATCTGAAACTTCATATATCTGATCTATGACCCGATATGAGGGAAGAATTACATTTATGACGTTCATAACCCATGCTGAGAAACTATGCGACATAATAGGTTGCATGGATGATACGGGTATATGGGCCATAATAACAGTGGGCCATAATAGTATCGTGTTCAGTTAACGATCGCATTTTTGTTCAGAATGAATGCAGGAGGCAAGACGATGTGCTACACAAGTGCTGTTCTGGTTGAAGTATTGGATTAATCTTATGGGTTGTTATCTTCACTTCACACCGATCCATCCTGGATACAGTTGAATCCAAATCTATATATATCATTGCGGTCATCACCCAAAAAGAAGCGTAGTCACATGGCCTATTACCCTCTTATCAAAGAAAGGTTGGTGGCCTTTCTGTTTGTTTCTTACTGCTTCTCTTCTGGTCTTTCTCCTCTTGCTGTTGCAGCCTTCCACTCGCCCCTGTTAATCCAGAACACGTGATCTCTCCTTGTTAATCTTCTCAAAACCAGGCTCACTCATGCTCACTTCCACTCCTTTGTTCCACTCTTTCACTCTAAGTCAGACCACCTTCCTCAGTCTTTGACTTTCCACTCTTCCAACTAGGGCTTTAAGACAGCTGTCCATTGCCAACACAGGTCATCGTCCATCCCTACCCACGATCTTTTCTACCCCTATTACCCTCCATTTCAATACCACCCTTACCCACAGGTTACAACTGTATCTCCCCTCCCCCCCCGCCCCCCCACACACACCAAAGCCCTCTCCCATACCCCATTCTCTCCATACAAAAAACTCGTATCTCAGCATTTTGTTCCAATTTGTAGTCAATATTTCATGGGAAATGTACATCAGGAATAAGGTATTCTGTATGTTTACAATTTGATTTGCAATATCTTGAGGATGCACTTGAAAACCAAAAATAACCGTGTTCTCTTGGGACAAATCCAACGCCTTTGTCTCAATGGAATATCATGTACAAAGCACTGGATCTCACAACAAACTGGTCTCCATCGATCTAGTACACTGATATACAGTACAGCTTGTATGATATACAGTACAGCATACAGGCCATACACCCTGTGTACACTGATATACAGTACAGCTTGTATGGTATACAGTACAGCATACAAGCCATACACCCTGTGTACACTGATATACAGTGCAGCTTGTATGGTATACAGTACAGCATACAGGCCATACACCCTGTGTACACTGATATACAGTGCAGCTTGTATGGTATACAGTACAGCATACAGGCCATACACCCTGTGTACACTGATATACAGTACAGCTTGTATGGTATACAGTGCAGCATACAGGCCATACACCCTGTGTACACTGATATACAGTGCAGCTTGTATGGTATACAGTACAGCATACAGGCCATACACCCTATGTACACTGATATACAGTGCAGCTTGTATGGTATACAGTACAGCATACAAGCCATACACCCTATGTACACTGATATACAGTACAGCTTGTATGATATACAGTACAGCATACAGGCCATACACCCTGTGTACACTGATATACAGTGCAGCTTGTATGGTATACAGTACAGCATACAGGCCATACACCCTGTGTACACTGATATACAGTACAGCTTGTATGGTATACAGTGCAGCATACAGGCCATACACCCTGTGTACACTGATATACAGTGCAGCTTGTATGGTGTACAGTACAGCATACAGGCCATACACCCTATATACACTGATATACAGTACAGCTTGTATGGTATACAGTACAGCATACAGGCCATACACCCTATATACTGTAGCGGCTACCGCTGGGTTTTCACAATCGCCTTGCACCTATCAAGGACGCGGAGCGATCACCATGCCGGGCTCGTCCAGGACGCCCGGGCAGGCCCGCGCTCAACTTGCCAGGCCGCAGCCAGGACGCTGGGCCACGCCCCCTCTCGCCTTTCCTGGGCAAACGCTCCGGGATAATATGTATATATATTGCTGCCCGATAAACGGGCTTTTCAGAGTGCCTGAGTGTTTGGTTTGATTAAAGCAACTCGGATGAATTCCAGCTTTTTGTCGCGTCCATTCTTCCGATCGACGTGGGAGCCCCAGCTCCTTCATTGGTGACCTACCGACATGGACACGGCAGTCGCCCTTAAACTGCCTACATTCTGGGAGGCTCACGCGGCGGTTTGGTTCGCACAGGCGGATTCCGCCCTGCGAGGCATCACGGCCGACGACACCCGCTTCCACCATGTGGTAGCAGCGCTCGGTTCGGCCACCGCGGCCCGCGCCCTGAGCCTCCTCGAGAGCCCGCCAGCCGCGGACAAATACGGCGCGATTAAGAAGCTTCTCCTCGACGCTTTCGCCCTCCCATCGGCGGAACGCGCACGGCGCCTGCTCGACCTGCCCGAGCTCGGCGACACGCGCCCTTCCGAGCGAATGGACTACATGCTTTCACTGCTCGGCGAGCACTCTCCGGCATTCCTGTTCCGGGAGATGTTCCTCCGTCAGCTGCCTAACCTGGTACGCCTCGCCCTGGCAAGCACGACGATCACAGATCCCCGGGCCCTTGCCAGAGAAGCCGACAAGATCTCCGCCGCAGGACAGCGCATCGCAGCGGCGACATGGGACCCACCGCCGTCCGACGCAACACCCATGGCGCCCGAGCACCCGGCACGGTCGACGACCGAACTGCCGACGCAATTGGCGGCCGCTACACCGAGCCGACCACCTCCAGCACGACGACCGGGGCCTCCACCTGACCAAGCGTGGTGTTACTATCATGCCAGGTTCGGACAGAAGGCCCGGACATGCCGACCCCCATGCACCTTCGGCAGGCCGGGAAACGGCCGGGCCGGCGTTCATTACCAGCCATGAGCGCCGGCCACACGGGCAACTTACTGTTCATCACGGATAAAGCGTCCGGACGGCGCTTCCTGTGCGACACCGGCGCCCAACTGAGCGTCATACCCGCCTCTGACCAGGACAGGCAATCCGCGGTTTGCGGCCCCTCCTTGGTTGCGGCCAACGGATCGACCATCCGCACCTTCGGCCCGCGCAACGTCACCCTCTGCTTCGGCGGCCAACGCTATGCTTGGACGTTTGTAACCGCAAACGTGCCCATGGCTCTGCTAGGCGCCGACTTCCTCTGCACACACGGACTGCTGGTGGACGTCCAACGGCGTCGTTTAATCAACGCCGAAACCTTCAGCTCCTTGGTATGCACATTGAGCAGCTCCGCGCCGACCGAGCTGGCATGCGCCGTCCCGGCGGCGAACGAGTTTGCTCGCCTGCTCACGGAGTTCCCGGCCCTCACGCGGCCGACGTTTTCGGCCGTCGCAGTACGGCATGGGATCGAGCACCACATACCAACCACGGGCCCGCCGGTCTACGCCAGGGCCCGCCGCCTCGACCCAGCCAAGCTCGCCGTGGCGAAGGCCGAATTCGACGCGTTGGAGCACCTCGGCATCGTGCGGCGCTCCGATAGCGCGTGGGCCTCGCCACTGCACATCGTGCCAAAGCCGTGGGGTGGATGGCGCCCGTGTGGCGACTACCGCCGTCTCAATGACGCTACCACCCCCGACAGGTACCCGATCCCGCATATCCAAGACTTCTCCGCCCGTCTGGCGGGACGGGTCATTTTTTCGAAAATTGATCTCATACGGGGATATCACCAGGTACCTGTCAGGGCGGCCGACGTCCCTAAAAAGGCAGTCATCACGCCGTTCGGCTTATTCGAATTCTTGCGGATGCCGTTTGGTCTCAAGAACGCGGCTCAGGCATTCCAGCGCTTGATGGACGGCGTGCTGCGTGACCTGCCGTTCCTTTTCGTTTACCTGGACGACATCCTCGTCGCCAGCACGTCCCGGGCCGAGCACCTCCTCCACCTCCGAACACTGTTCGGGCGCCTCAGCGAGCACGGCCTCATCGTCAACCCGGCCAAATGCCACTTCGGCACGACGGCCGTTGATTTTTTGGGCCACCACATCACCAAGAACGGGGCCGTGCCGCTGCCAACCAAGGTCGAGGCCATCACCACGTTCCCGCGTCCCCGCACCATAAAGGCCCTGCAGGAATTCCTGGGAATGGTGAATTTTTATCACCGCTTCGTGCCCCGCGCTGCTCAACTCATGCGGCCCCTCTACGAAGCCCTCCGGGGCAAGCCGGCCAAGCACGACATCGCCTGGTCCGCAGCAATGGATGCGGCCTTCCAAAGCTCAAAGCGGGCCCTCGCCAACGCAGCACTGCTCGCTCACCCGGTGCTCAACGCTCCCATCGCCCTCACCACGGATGCCTCCGACTACGCGGTGGGCGCCGTACATGAGCAATGGGTGAACGGGGTTTGGCAGCCACTCGCTTTTTTCAGCCGGCAGCTCCGGCCGAACGAGCTCAAATACAGCACGTTTGACCGGGAGCTCCTCGGTCTACACCTGGCCGTCCGCCATTTCCGCCACCTCCTGGAGGGCCGACCTTTCACGGCGTTCGTCGACCACAAGCCGTTGGTTTACGCCATGGCCAAGGTCACGGAGCCGTGGTCGGCCCGCCAATAGCGCCACCTCTCCGCCGTGTCGGAGTTTACCACGGACATCCGGCACATCGCCGGCAAAAACAACGCCGTGGCCGACTGTCTTTCCCGGGCCAGCGCGAACGCGGTCCACCTGGGCGTGGACTTTGCGCTTATGGCGGCGGACCAAACCACCGACACCACGGTGCAAGCCCTACGGGCGGCGGACACGGGCCTCCGCTTGGCCGACATCCCCTTCGCGGACACTGTCCTGCTCTGCGACGTCTCCCAAGGCCAGCCTCGCCCCATCGTGCCCGTACCCTGGCAACGCCGCATCTTCGCCTCCCTCCACGGCCTTTCCCACCCAGGCCGGAAAGCTTCCCAGAAGCTGGTGTCGGCGCGATTCATCTGGCACGGCCTTCGTCGGGACGTCCGCGATTGCACCAGCACCTGCATGGCCTGCCAACGGGCCAAGGTCCACCGACACACGCAGGCCCCGCTGGCACCTTTCACCGTGCCCGAACGACGTTTCGACCACGTCAACGTGGATCTGGTGGGCCCCCTCCCCCCGTCACGGGGGTTCACACACCTGCTCACCATGGTGGACAGGACCACCAGGTGGCCGGAGGCCGTTCCCCTCGTCTCCACCACCACCGCCGACGTGGCGCAGGCTTTCATCGCCACCTGGGTCGCCCGCTTCGGCGCACCGGCGGATATCTCGTCAGACCGCGGACCACAGTTCACCTCCGAGCTGTGGGGCGCGGTCGCCCGCAACCTGGGGGTCAAGCTCCACCGTACTATGGCCTACCACCCCCAAGCAAACGGGTTGTGCGAGCGATTCCACCGCTCCATGAAGGCCGCGCTCATGGCCGGCCTTCAAGACGGCGGTTGGGCCGACCGGCTGCCGTGGGTCCTTTTGGGCCTCCGCACGGCCCCCAAGGAGGACCTCCAGGCATCCACCGCCGAGCTTGTCTATGGCCAGGCGCTACGCGTCCTGGGCGAATTCGTGCCCGATGCTACCAGTCCCTGGTCCGCAGCTCACCAGCGCTCGGACCTCCAGGAGGCCGCCCGACGGTTTGCCCCCGTGCCAACATCCCACCACGGTGACCCCCAGTCCTACGTCCCCCCAGCACTTCGCACAGCGGAGTATGTTTTTGTGCGTCACGACGCACATCGGGGGCCACTCCGGCCGCCGTACGACGGGCCCTTCCGGGTGCTGCGACGGGACGACAAGTCGTTCGTCATCGACATCGGCGGCAGGTCGGACCGGATTGCGGTGGACCGCCTCAAGCCGGCGCACGTGGACGTCGACCACCCACCACGGGTGGCCCTTCCGCTGCGGCGAGGCTGCCCCCCGTCCACGGTGCCCCCCACTCGACCGCCCACCACCACACCGGACCCCCTCCCACGACCCGCCAGGGGTCGCTTCGGCCGGGTCATCAGGACCCCCCTCAAATTGACCCTGCCGGTGCAAGTCGATTCTGGGGGGACGTGTGTAGCGGCTACCGCTGGGTTTTCACAATCGCCTTGCACCTATCAAGGACGCGGAGCGATCACCATGCCGGGCTCGTCCAGGACGCCCGGGCAGGCTCGCCCTCAACTTGCCAGGCCGCAGCCAGGACGCTGGGCCACGCCCCCTCTCGCCTTTCCTGGGCAAACGCTCCGGGATAATATGTATATATATTGCTGCCCGATAAACGGGCTTTTCAGAGTGCCTGAGTGTTTGGTTTGATTAAAGCAACTCGGATGAATTCCAGCTTTTTGTCGCGTCCATTCTTCCGATCGACGTGGGAGCCCCAGCTCCTTCAATACACTGATATACAGTGCAGCTTGTATGGTGTACAGTACAGCATACAGGCCATACACCCTATATACACTGATATACAGTACAGCTTGTATGGTGTACAGTGCAGCATACAGGCCATACACCCTGTATACACTGATATACAGTAGCCCACAGCTTGTATGGTATACAGTGCAGCATACAGGCCATACACCCTGTGTACACTGATATACAGTACAGCTTGTATGGTATACAGTGCAGCATACAGGCCATACACCCTGTATACACTGATATACAGTAGCCCACAGCTTGTATGGTATACAGTGCAGCATACAAGCCATACACCCTGTGTACACTGATATACAGTGCAGCATACAGGCCATACACCCTGTATACACTGATATACAGTACAGCATACAAGCCATACACCCTGTACTATATGATTCCAATGGAGTCTTTCATTGCCAATTAGTTTCTACAGATGCAGAATTAATTTGTGAGGGTGAAAATGGTCTGAAAGATCATGAATTCGAGAATATGTGCTCTGAACCTGAAGTTGGAGATACCTTTGTCGGTTTGTGGTATGAAACAGGTGTTTGTGTATTGTGGGGCAAAGACAACAGTGTATGCCATGCCATACCATACCTGCATACCACATCATGTTCCTCTGTAAAAATTATACATGATCTGTTTTACCACTACATCTCTGAGCCATTGACCAATGGGTGTGGTGTTGTATTGGGTGAGGGTTCAAACAGCAGATATGTCTTTGTAAAGTCTGTCAATGGATACAATACGTATGTCTTGTACAGAAAAAGATTTGTGCATGACCCTCAAGAAACGTGCTGTATAAAACATGTAGGTCACTGGTCAGTGAATTCCCCATATTTATAGGTCTTTTAAAACTTCCAACTCAAGCTTCATAAATCATGCAATTACTGCAGTGACAGAACATCCCATAATGCTTCTTTAGACAAAGCATATGAAGGCTTCTTTGAGGCCAAGTGTCAGGGTTTATGGTATACGAGAGAACGGCACATGGATGAGAATTGATGTGTTCTTCTTTTCATGTTGTCGAACATGTATGGCGTAGTGTTGTGTGCAGGTGTGTGGTCGTTCGCAGTGAAAAATGTTCGCCCAACCCCCATCATCATCAAAGCACTTCTTAAGCAGGTTAAGACATGCAGTGAAGTGCTCAGGTGCTAGCACATTTAACTGGTATGATGTACAGGTTGCAGACAAGAAAAAGGGGAAAACCTGGGTAAATGAAGGACACCAAGCAACGGCTTCCACACAGGTGTGACCCATGTGCTAATTAAGCAAATAACATCCCAGCATGCTTAAGGTCATGTATAAAAATACTGCATAGGCCTGGTCGCCTATGATTATGGCTAGCATGCCTCCCCCATTCCCCCAATGCCCCCATCCACAGAGCACATGTGGTCGCCCAATGGTTTGATGAGCATGACACTGATGTTATCCATATGTCATGGCCTTCTCAATCACCAGATCTGAACCGAATCGAGCACTTATGAGATATTTTGGAACGACGCCTGAGACAGTGTTTTCCATCTCCATCGAACATGTGAGTTGATTGACTTTTTCCTGGAAAAATGGTGCTGCATCCTTCCTGCAGAATTCCAGACTCTGGTGGACTCTATGCCACGGCACACAGAGGCTGTACTGGCTGTACATGGCCCAACGCCCTATTAATTGCTGGCTTTACATTGGTCTTTCCATATACATATACATATACACAAAGAATTAAGTTAAGCACCCCCCCCCCGTTTTTTTACAACCTTGCACATTACAAGTTTGTTGTCGTCAAAACAGTGTAATATACCCATGATATTGCTATATTTTCTGGAGAAGTGATATTATGGTCACATAAAAACATAACAATCATGCCGTTTTCAATATTTTATTCTGAATAATTTAAGGTGAAATTTTCTGGGAATTTTAGGCATATTTTCACCTCAATTTAAGTATGGAGCTATAGGTCCATCACGGACAGTGTGGATGACGTTTATGTTTTCTAACGTACAGTCATTGTTCTGAGAAGACCTCTAGCGATCTTTGCGTCAATAACGTGTGTAGGACCCACGTGATCGGATCACTGACTCAACCCTACGTCTCATAGACCCTGTAAGCCGTCGTATGCGTTGCTGTGGCAGGTTGTTCCATTCCCGATGTAATGCACGTTCCAATTCATCCAGATTGGCTATTGGAGGGACCAACTTCGCAATTTGTCGTCCCAACATGTCCCAAACGTGCTCGAGGGGGTTCAGGTCAGGACTGTACGCAGGCCAGGGGATGGTTGTCACAGCACCTTGCTCCAGCAAGGCTCGGACGCGTCTCGCACGGTGAGGCCTGGCGTTGTCATCCATGAAGATGGGTCTGCTGGCGAGGGTGTGGTCATCGAAGTGCGGGATTACGGTGGTATTCAGGATTTCCGGACAACGCCAGGCCTCACCGTGCGAGACGCGTCCGAGCCTTGCTGGAGCAAGGTGCTGTGACAACCATCCCCTGGCCTGCGTACAGTCCTGACCTGAACCCCCTCGAGCACGTTTGGGACATGTTGGGACGACAAATTGCGAAGATGGTCCCTCCAATAGCCAATCTGGATGAATTGGAACGTGCATTACATCGGGAATGGAACAACCTGCCACAGCAACGCATACGACGGCTTACAGGGTCTATGAGACGTAGGGTTGAGTCAGTGATCCGATCACGTGGGTCCTACACACGTTATTGACGCAAAGATCGCTAGAGGTCTTCTCAGAACAATGACTGTACGTTAGAAAACATAAACGTCATCCACACTGTCCGTGATGGACCTATAGCTCCATACTTAAATTGAGGTGAAAATATGCCTAAAATTCCCAAAAAATTTCACCTTAAATTATTCAGAATAAAATATTGAAAACGGCATGATTGTTATGTTTTTATGTGACCATAATATCACTTCTCCAGAAAATATAGCAATATCATGGGTATATTACACTGTTTTGACGACAACAAACTTGTAATGTGCGAGGTTGTAAAAAAACGGGGGGGGTGCTTAACTTAATTCTTTGTGTATATATATCTATATATATCGTGGCCAAAAATATTGGCACCCTTGCACTTTTTTAAAATAATGCACCATTTCTTCCAGAAAAGTGTTGAAATTTAAAAAATCTTTTGGTATCCACATTTGTATTTCTTTAGTTTGCAGTGGAACAAAACAAAACAAGCTGAAAAAAACTATTAAATCTTAGCTTATACCACAAAGAAATCCTAAAATGTCCCGGACAATATTATTGGTACCTTTTAGAAGTTGTTAGAAATAATTAGATTTCAAGCAGGTGATTCTCCTTTACTTTGGAATTGAACTCATCTGTGGTGGGTTGCAGGTGCCTGCAATATAAAAATCACTCATTCAACCAGTTTGAATGGAGAAAAGGAGTCATTCTGCTGTTTTGTGTCACTGTGTAACGCAATGAGCATGGAGAAAAGAAAGAAAACCAGAGAATTGTCTGAGAAGGTCAGACACAAGATTGTAGCTAAGCATGGACAATCTCAACGCTACAAGTGCCTCTACAGAGACCTTGATGTTCCTGTGTATACTGTACACAATGTTATCAGGAGGTTTAAGGCCCATGGCACTAAAGCCAACCTCCCTCGACATGGCCACAAGAGAAAATTTGATCGAAGATTGCAGCGATGGATTGTTTGAACAGTGGAGAAATCACATCGATCAACTGCCAAACAGATTCAAGCTGAACTTCAGACACAAGGTACGGCAGTTTCAACTCGCACCATCTGTCGCCAACTCAATGAAAGGGGGTTCTACAGTAGGAGACCCAGGAGGACCCAACTGCTGAGAAAGCCCAAATAGAGTTTGCCAAACACACCTGAACAAGCCAAAATCCTTCTGGTAGAATTTCCTGAGGACAGATGAGACCAAATTAGAGCTTTTTGGTAAATCACATCATCTCTATGTTTACAAAAAACAAAATGAAGCTTTCAAAAGAACACCTTCCCTACAATCAAACATAGAAGAGGTTCAGTGATGTTTTGGGGTTGCTGTGCTGCCTCTTGGACTGGTAGCCTTGAATGTCAGCATGGCATCGTGAAATGATGAGATTACCAAGGCATTTTGGAGCGTTATAGTAAATCTAATGTCAGAAAGGTGGGTCTCCGTCGAAGGTCATGGGTCTTGCAGCAGGACAATGACCCAAACACACTTCAAAAAGTAACCAGGAAAGGTTCAGGAAAAAACGCTGGACTGTTCTGAAGTGGCCAGCAATGAGTCCAGATCTAAATTCCATTGAACACCTGTGGGGAGATCTGAAAACACCAGTTGGGAGAAGGCACCCTTCAAATCTGGGAGAACTTGGGCAGTTTGCACAAGAAGAGTGGGCCAAACTGCCAGTAGAGAGGTGGAGGAAGCTCATTCATGGCTATCGGAAGCCCTTGTCTGCAGTTATTTTGTCCAAACGCGGTGCTACCAAATATTAAGTCAAGGGTGCCAATAATTTTGTTTTCATTTTCTGATTTAAAAGGATATACTAAATTCTGAATCAAAAACAAACGTTCTGCAATATTAATAGTGAAATAAAGAATTGTGGAGACCAAATACTTTTATCATTTTCAACTTATTTTAAGAGAAAATTGTGAGTTATTTGAAAAAAGGGCCAATATTTTTGGCCACAACTGTATATATATACAGTCACGTGAAAAGGTAAGTACACCCCATGTAAAGTTTTGACTTTTTCAACATATTTCAACATACAGCTATTTGATCTTCATTTCAACAATATTGATAGATAAAGGTGATATAATATAACAAACAACATGAAACATTTACATTTTGTAGTCCATTGTATAATTTAAATAAACATAAATGCAAATTTCGCATGTGGAAAAAGTAAGTACACCCGTACATTTATCACTACTTCAAATACCTAAAATTAGAATCAGGTGCCCCACCTCAGGTGCAAATGATTAGAACATCGTTAGAGAGGATCTTGGAGGAACCTGTCTTATTTAAACCTCAGACATTTAGTTTGGTTTGCTCTTTGTTGTTGAAGTGTGTGGCGTCACCATGCCTAGATCAAAAGAGCTCTCTGAGGCCTTCACAAAGAAGGTTATAGATGCCTATGAGTCTGGGAAGGGATTTAAATAGATCTCCAAACAATTTGAAATCAATCATTCGACTGTCCAGAAGATCATCTACAAGTGGAGAAGATTCCAAACAACTGCCAACTTGTTCAGGCCAGGCCGCCCCAGCAAGTTCAGCCCGAGAGCAGACCGCAAGATGCTGAAAGAAGTCTCTAAGAACCCCAGAATGTCATCACGGGACCTACAGGTAGCTCTTGCCACTTTTGATGTCAAATTGCACGAGTCTACCATAAGAAAGAGGTTGCACAAATTTGATCTACATGGGAGGTGTGCCAGGAGGAAACCTTTGCTGTCCAGAAAGAACATCAGGGCAAGACAAAAGTTTGCCAATGAACACCTAGGCAAAGACCAGCACTTCTGGAACAATGTGCTCTGGACAGATCAGTCAAAGGTAGAGCTATTTGGCCACAGTACCAGAAGACATGTTTGGCGAAATCCAAAGACAGTATTTGACCACAAGAACCTGATACCAACTGTAAAGCATGGTGGTGGAAATATTATGGTTTGGGGCAGCTTTGCTGCATCAGGGCCTGGGCAGCTCACCATCATGGAATCCACTATGAATTCTTCATTGTACCAGAGGGTGCTTGAGGATAATGTGAGGCCATCTGTCGGAAAGTTGAAGCTCAACTGTAGGTGGACCTTGCAACATGACAATGACCCTAAACATACCAGTAAATCCACCACGGAATGGCTGAAAAGAAATAAATGGAGGGTGCTGGAATGGCCAAGTCAAAGCTCGGATCTAAATCTCATTGAGATGTTGTGGGGGGATTTGAAACGAGCTGTGCGTGCAAGAAACCCCTCAAACATTGCACAGCTGAAAGAATTCTGCATGGAGGAGTGGGCAAAAATTTCTCCCAGTCGATGTTAGAGACTGGTAGACAGTTATAAGAAACGCCTACCTGAGGTTGTTTCTGCCAAAGGGGGCAATACCACCTATTAGAGCCAAGGGTGTACTTACTTTTTCCACATGCGAAATTTGCATTTATGTTTATTTAAATTATACAATGGACTACAAAATGTAAATGTTTCATGATATTTGTTATATTATATCACCTTTATCTATTAATATTGTTGAAATGAAGATCAAATAGCTGTATGTTGAAATATGTTGAAAAAGTCAAAACTTTACATGGGGTGTACTTACTTTTTCACGTGACTGTATATATATATATATATACACTAGTGGGGTTATGCTTACACCTTGTAGCAATAAGTACATAGGTATATAATAAATAAAAGCTTTATGATTATGGGCAAGCATCAACGACCTCCTGCTAGATATGTTTGGTTTTTTTCAACAGACGCATTTACGGTTTTTTACATACATTTTCATTGAGGAGTTTATTTCACAGTTTTCAGTTATGGAAATGACAATTTTCAAATGCTATAAATTGATTGATGTTTTTTATGAAGGCCTATATGGTTTTTATACATAAACTTTTATTTGCGGACTCTTTCCGATTGTTCTGTGATTTATTTCTTGGTGTACCTGCTTCGATGTTCATCGGCACGCCAAATTTCAGCTTTCTACAACACCAGGAAGGTACAGAACATTAATATCAGTCAGGTAATCAGAGGTTAGAAAGAGCATTATATATTAGATATGCACGGTGTTCCAAAAAGACCTAGACAAATTTGTTTTTCATATATTTAGTTCCACAAATTATACAAAGACACCCTTTGTTTTATGTGAAACAGAACCTTAAAACGTTTTCTTTTATTTCAGGTCATGTGCTTTAATGTAAAAGAAAATGGCGACTTCACAGGAGAAAGCTCAGTGCATTGAATGGTTCATTGAGACGAGATCCGACACGCAAGTTCAGGGTAATTTCTGTACAAGGTATGGAAGGAATCCGCCATCACGGATTAGTATCAGAGAGTGGTACAATTTGTTTAAGGAGACTGGAAGTTGTCAGAAACAGAGAAGTACAGGTCGACCAAGCACAAGTGCAGCAGACATTGAACAAGTGCGTGAATCGTTTCAACAAAGTCCCAGAAAATCAATCTGACACGCATCCAGAGAACTGGAAGTACCAACCAGCACTGTACACAGGATTTTGCTAAAAGACTGAAGGTGCCCATAAGGTGCAGATTCTGCAGGAACTCAAACCAACTGATGGACTCAAACGTAAGGTTGTTTGCCTTGGAAATGCTCAGTCGCATAGAGGGTAACGAAGATTACCTGAAAAAGGTCATGTTCACAGAGGAAGCTTTCATGTATCGAGGAAGCTCAACCGGCGCAATGTGAGGATTTGGGGCTCTGAAATTTCCCATGTGGTCATTGAACACATATGCCGACAGGCCAAAGGTCAATGTGTGGTGTGGCCTTCTCCATGACCTCTTCATGGCTCCGATTTTCTTTGCAGAGGTTACAGTGACCTCAACAATTTACATGAACATAACCACCTTTAGAGGCCATTTTTCCCCACAAAGCAGGGGTTGGCCTTTTTCAGGAACCGTGGTTGTTGTTGTTTTTTGGTCCCCTTTTTGAAGCAATGTTTTACGGCCGGATGCCCTTCCTGACGCCAACCCTTTTTGCCGCCTTTAACGACAAACAGGGAATTACCAGTGAACTGGCACTCAATTAGCCGACCTCTGAAGGATGACAGGCTGAGTCAACCCCCCTGGTCGTTAATTCAGCGATCGACCAGGATTCGAACCCAGGATCCTAGGTATCCTAAGCCAGCACCCTAGCCGCTAGCCCAACACCAGGGTTTAATTTACATGAACATGTTGGAAGTATTCGCCTTCCCACAGATTGAAGACCTGCAACCCGGTATCATTTTTCCAAAAGACGACGCTCCCCCTCATTAGGCCTTAATCTTTGGAGCTGCCCTGAATTAAAAATTTCCAGGTCACTGTATTGGCCAAGACGGCCCAACCGCCTGTCCCCCATGATCATCAGGCATAACTACCCTTCATTTTTTCTGTGGGGGTTTGTCAAAGATGTTGTCTACAACATCAAGGTGGCAAACATGCAGGATCTTCGTTCTCGGACCACAGCTGCATGCGCACTGGTGGACGCAAACATGCTGAACCAAACATAGCAAGAACTCGTGTACCACATTGATTTTCTCCGCGCGAAAAACAGTTCACATTGAAGTGTATTGATGGTGTGCACAAAACTTGACGATTTTCTGTATCATATAACTCAAAGGGTATTGTTGTATCATTTGTGGTTCTGAAAATATTAACAACCAAAGTTGAATGGGTCTTTTTGGAACACACTTTATAAATACTGTTATGTTTGTGGGGTGTAGGGATACCTTAGTCCAGGTAGATTGCATAGGTAATGTGCTCCGACTATCATGAAGAAGAAGAAACCTCAATGTATCAAAAGTAGGAAATTTGTGTAGATCAGATGTTGGGTAAGCTTGTATCTTCGTCCCCATCAGAGGAATGGGGTTTGTAAATTCGCGAGGGATTTTGGGTAAATTAATCCCCTGTATGTAATTGCCTCTGTTAGCTTTTCCCGTGTTCCTTTTGACACTGCACTACATGCATCTACCCAGAAATCGCCCATTAAAGACACTAAATAAAATCCAACTGGAAACCAGGCATCGGTCACGCACTGCCGCTGGTTCGGCAGCCGCTACAACACCACTTCAATCAGGCAGGGCCATGGAGACTCGCCCAAAGAGCAGTGATTGGTCCGGGATTTGATTGACACAAGGACTGGTAAGATGGGACCATGGGATTGGTGAAGCAGGCACGGATGATGTCAGAGCCTCGAGTACAAAATAATTGGAACGGTGGACATTTTCCCTTCTCGCTCCTTCTGATTCTGGATCCCATAGTGAACGGTCGCATTTTGGCCCTCTCAGCACCGACGTCCTCTTGGTTCCCGCTCTTGGTGATAGATTTTATAGAATGCAGTCGCATCTTCGCATTGGCTCTTGTTGGCGCCGCACATCCTTGCTCGGGCCCTGGTGTTAAGGGGAAGGCGGACGCATCCGCGCATTTCATTATCTTTTCTTGGGTCCGAACTTTGTTGGTGAAAGGTCGCCAAAAAGCTCTCTCTCAGCATCGACATTTTATCTCTCTCAGCATCGACGTCCACTTGGTTCTTCTCGCTCTGGATCCCATAGCGAACGGCCGTGTTCCGCGATCTTGCTAGTGGTCGTGAGGAGGACATATTGCTGATGGTCGTGAGGAGGAAGAGCTGCGACCGAGGACTGCAGTTTCCCATGCAGAGATTGTGAGGACAAGCGCGGCTGGAAGAGCGAGCTGAATGCTGTAAGGTATCTCGACAGACTACGATCGATTGTAGCACACGTTTATTGACTCTCCCGATACAGGCCCGATTCACCCCAGCACCATCCGAGCTGGCCGTAACTTCCGGAAAAACCGAAATATACCCGCGGTCACGGTGTAGGGATACAACGGTGAATATTATCAGCTTCATACATGACACATGCCAAGGCCGTTCGCTTCGCACAGAGCCAGGAGTGAGTGGGCCGCGAGTGAGGCCTAGTTCGCGCCTACGAACGTGCGTTTCCCGCCAAGGCCTCGGACGATCTTTGATGATTCCTGACAAGATACACCAGCCGATTGGAGATAAGTGCCACAAATCACACCTTTTTATTTTCCAGTTCTTTTATTCTTTGTCTGTATTCGGGTATGTGTAGGAGCACTCCAATTAGGAATACTAGCAACGGTACCCACCCTATTGACGGGGCTTCAATTGGGAAGCCCAAATTAAAAGGCAAAATATCAGAAATTGAAGGCTTTTTTATTTTAAACGATTCATATAAACATCCGTTGAATCATATCACACGCAAAGCATCAAAATCTAAACAGTACATGGCGCCCATTTTTAAAAAAGATTGAATTCTGTAAAACGGAAGCGGCTGCTACACGTCTTACTCGGTCGCATGTTTATGTGTGAAGAGTGCGCGCCGAATCTGTAACATGGAAGCGGCCGCTACACATGTTTCTCAGTCGCTTTGCACACGCTGCCATGTTACTTCGGAGCCGCACGTTTATATAGGAAGAGTTCGTCAGTAGTCGATCTACTCTTTCCTGGTACGTAGAATAAACAGTATTTGAAGAATTTCAACAAAAGTCACATCACTGTTCATATCGGTAAATATTATTCCATCGTGTTTGGAAAAACTGGAAAATTGGAAAATTGGAAAACTTGGAAAACTTGGAAAAAAAAATATATAGCCTATTTTACTCCCAGGGGTCCCAGGAATACCCACCCAAAATATCGTTGCGATCGGTTGAGCCATTTTTGCGGTACCTTCAAACGGACGGACGGACATTTGGTGAATTATAGTAAGATAGTTTTATCGTCTTTTCTTTGTTACCGGCATTTTCTTTAACTAGGGCGTGCCCGTACGTGGGTGCAAAAAAACATGCGTGCAAACAACAACAACAAAAAAAAACTTTGAAACCACGTGGCAGTAACGACCACAGAACCCCCCCCCCCCCCCCCCTCTATTTACATGAAATGGTTTGGTCCATTCGCAAAGCCAAAGCGAACGGCTTGCGAGTACGGTAGAACCCCCCCCCCCCCCCTCTATTTACATGAAATGGTTTGGTCCATTCGCAAAGCCAAAGCGAACGGCGAACGGCTAAATCGCCATAGCTCGGTAACTACTTCTCCGATTAATATGAAACCTTGAAAAGGCACATCCTCAGGTCCCCAGCAATATACCTGGCAAGTTTCAAGTATATCGGACCTGTGGTTGTCGAGAAACAGCGGTCACAGACAAACAAACACACAGACACACACACAGACACACACACAGAGATTACTGGAATTATAGATAGATAAATCCGGTATTTTGGTACATTTTAATTCCATGTTGTTTGAGTTAATTTATCCACGTGTGAGGACGTCGGGTGGAGGCCGTCCAGGTAAGTTCGTCATCCCCCTTTCCCTCGCGTGTAACAAATACCATCATATTGAATTGAACGCCTCAGAGTTAAAGCTCGTTTGGTCTTCCGTGTCACCCTGCGGTGTTCACCACACAGGGTAGTCACACGACAATACATACTAGCAAAAGTACCCGGGGGTTAGGGGGGAGGGAAAGGCGGGGATCAGGGGAGAGTAGAAGGGGAGGTGAGAGGAACGGGATGGGAGGGGGAGATGAGGGAAGTAAGTGGAAGGGAAGGGAGAATGGGAGGGTGCAGAATAAGGGCGGGGGATGGGAGAGTGACCTGAACGCAGGCTGACCAAAGGTAATGCCCGTTAGCATAAATGATCTTCAAAAAAGTACCCAAACACCCAGTTTTCATACATGCAATCCCTTGGAGGTAGAGAAGTATGCATCAAAGTTTGGAGCCGCCACATATCATGGTTTTGGCGTTATGGGGGAGACACACACACTGATTTTTATTGTTATAGAAGATATGCAGGCCGGAGCAAGTAATATCTCTTGTAATCGAAACCATGTAATTTTCTGTGCACAGGAGACTACAACCAGACTGAACAGCCAGCTAAAAATCCTATCCAAAGAAATGCAGGGGCTAAGTTGGAGTACCTGCTGACCTTCCAGATTGGCACAGTAATGGCTGACCCATCCTTCAAGGCCACAGATTCCTTAGTGAATTCGAACAAAATAAATTGCGAATAACTATAAGGCCCGTGCACACACACACTCATGCAAACACACACACACACACACACACACACACACACACACACACACACACACACACACACACACACACACACACCTCGCGCCACACACAATGAAGGTAAGATTTATCAGTGAGTGTAAAAACATCATGGATAAATGGTTACCTACATGTGTTAGGTCTAAAAACCAACCGCTTCGTTCCATCGGTCTCGCTGAAGCAAAGCAAAGGAGTCCCAGGGCGAGCCTCGAGGGAGACATGTTACATGAGTTTTACATGAGCGTGCCCATGCTGTGCTCCGGTTTGAGTACAGTAGCTCTGGCCTGTGTCTCCAGTAAAGCCGCGGCCTGTGGAAAGCTCTGGAGAGAGCTGTCAGCAGGCCCTCACAGAGCATATCATTACTGTGCAATTACACAGAACATTTTGGCAATTCTGGTCTTTTTTGTTACTTTGGTTTATTCAGCGTGACAGGCTGTTTTGATATTTTATAATACAGAGCAGCTCTTCCATCCCTCGGTGGGGGGTTTTTTCCCCCTAGACTTCACTCGATTTCTCCCTCTTCGGGTCCTTCTGTCATCCCCTGCTAATTCTCCACAACCTTCGCTCTGTGTACCTGCACGAACAGGAACAGGTGTGCGACCGTCAACTTATTATCAGTCGCACGCAGATAGACGGCTCTGTTTGACAAGCTCCTGACGTGAAGCAGACCAGTTTCAATAACCGACCCTGCACCACAACCCACCCCCGACCTTTATCCCTTGCACCTATATCACCCACCCAGGGCCTGTAATGCGAGGTCGTCGTGCTGAGGTTTCGGCGATGAAACAAACTTTCATCTGGACCGAAATGACAGCGCATTCAGTTCCCTCCAAATTAAATCCTCGAACAAATATGGCAGGTCATAACCCATTATCTACAGACAGTCGAGAAATCAGGACATGTGTAATGTCCTTGCTCGACGCTGGTGCTGATTGACGTCACAATGCACCTTCCTTTCATTGTGACGTCACTAAAACCATAAGCCAGTGTTATATGTAGTCAACCATTATTGTCATGGTGTAGTATGGCTTTAAATCTATTATAGAGTCTCGTTAACAAGATCTATGGTCTTTTCGATACATATTCCCACGTAGCTTATTTTAAGCTAGACAGAATGGTAGAGGCCGAGGAAACTCCAGCCTGCTAATAAATAAATTAAAACTTTCGGGTTTTGTTTATTAAAGGAAAACAATCAAAAGGTTTCAGCCGAGCAAGGAGCTTTCATCAGGGCCTTAATCAGAGAATGACAGAGTGCAGCTTGTTTTACATTATAAGGGAATGAATATGTATATCTAGGGCTGGCAGGTGGCCTAGAGGTAGCACACTCACCTCTAAGCCATCTGTTCTGGGTTCAAATCCAGACCCAGCTATAAACTGTCATCCTGGTGCTTCACATGTAGTGATTCATCAATGTGTGTGCAGTCCATCAGATGGATTAGTTGGTGGATGTTACAGACCCCATGGTGTCCTTAGTGAAGAGGAGGCGACCTATTGCCGGCACAGACAAAAATTACAAATTCCTAGCCTAACTACTGCTAGGAGAGGGATGGAAAACCACCCAGCATGATTTCAGGCCTAGAAACTGCTTCAAGCACCGAGCAAATCACCCAGCATGATTCCAGTCCTAGAAACGGCTTCAACCACCGAGCAAATCACCCAGCATGATTCCAGTCCTAGAAACTGCTTCAAGCACCGAGCAAATCACCCAGCATGATTCCAGTCCTAGAAACTGCTTCAAGCACCGAGCAAATCACCCAGCAAGATTCCAGGCCTAGAAACTGCTTCAACCACCGAGCAAATCACCCAGCATGATTCCAGTCCTAGAAACTGCTTCAACCACCGAGCAAATCACCCAGCAAGATTCCAGGCCTAGAAACGGCTTCAACCACCGAGCAAATCACCCAGCATGATTCCAGTCCTAGAAACTGCTTCAAGCACCGAGCAAATCACCCAGCATGATTCCAGTCCTAGAAACGGCTTCAACCACCGAGCAAATCACCCAGCATGATTCCAGTCCTAGAAACGGCTTCAACCACCGAGCAAATCACCCAGCATGATTTCAGGCCTAGAAACTGCTTCAAGCACCGAGCAAATCACCCAGCATGATTCCAGTCCTAGAAACGGCTTCAAGCACCGAGCAAATCACCCAGCATGATTCCAGTCCTAGAAACTGCTTCAAGCACCGAGCAAATCACCCAGCATGATTTCAGTCCTAGAAACTGCTTCAACCACCGAGCAAATCACCCAGCATGATTCCAGTCTTAGAAACTGCTTCAACCACCGAGCAAATCACCCAGCAAGATTCCAGTCCTAGAAACTGCTTCAACCACCGAGCAAATCACCCAGCATGATTCCAGTCCTAGAAACTGCTTCAACCACCGAGCAAATCACCCAGCATGATTCCAGTCCTAGAAACTGCTTTAAGCACCGAGCAAATCACCCAGCATGATTCCAGGCCTAGAAACTGCTTCAACCACCGAGCAAATCACCCAGCATGATTCCAGTCCTAGAAACGGCTTCAACCACCGAGCAAATCACCCAGCATGATTTCAGTCCTAGAAACTGCTTCAACCACCGAGCAAATCACCCAGCATGATTCCAGGCCTAGAAACTGCTTCAACCACCGAGCAAATCACCCAGCATGATTCCAGTCCTAGAAACGGCTTCAACCACCGAGCAAATCACCCAGCATGATTTCAGGCCTAGAAACTGCTTTAAGCACCGAGCAAATCACCCAGCATGATTCCAGTCCTAGAAACGGCTTCAACCACCGAGCAAATCACCCAGCATGATTTCAGTCCTAGAAACTGCTTCAACCACCGAGCAAATCACCCAGCATGATTCCAGGCCTAGAAACTGCTTCAAGCACCGAGCAAATCACCCAGCATGATTCCAGTCCTAGAAACTGCTTCAAGCACCGAGCAAATCACCCAGCATGATTCCAGTCCTAGAAACGGCTTCAACCACCGAGCAAATCACCCAGCATGATTTCAGGCCTAGAAACTGCTTTAAGCACCGAGCAAATCACCCAGCATGATTCCAGTCCTAGAAACGGCTTCAACCACCGAGCAAATCACCCAGCATGATTCCAGTCCTAGAAACTGCTTTAAGCACCGAGCAAATCACCCAGCATGATTTCAGGCCTAGAAACTGCTTTAAGCACCGAGCAAATCACCCAGCATGATTCCAGTCCTAGAAACGGCTTCAACCACCGAGCAAATCACCCAGCATGATTTCAGGCCTAGAAACTGCTTTAAGCACCGAGCAAATCACCCAGCATGATTCCAGTCCTAGAAACGGCTTCAACCACCGAGCAAATCACCCAGCATGATTCCAGTCCTAGAAACTGCTTCAACCACCGAGCAAATCACCCAGCATGATTCCAGTCCTAGAAACTGCTTCAACCACCGAGCAAATCACCCAGCATGATTTCAGGCCTAGAAACTGCTTCAAGCACCGAGCAAATCACCCAGCATGCTTCCAGGCCTAGAAACTGCTTCAAGCACCGAGCAAATCACCCAGCATGATTCCAGGCCTAGAAACTGCTTCAAGCACCGAGCAAATCACCCAGCAAGATTCCAGGCCTAGAAACTGCTTCAAGCACCGAGCAAATCACCCAGCATGATTTCAGTCCTAGAAACTGCTTCAACCACCGAGCAAATCACCCAG
The DNA here is from genome assembly GCF_964187855.1 of Myxine glutinosa. Taxonomy (NCBI): domain Eukaryota; kingdom Metazoa; phylum Chordata; class Myxini; order Myxiniformes; family Myxinidae; genus Myxine; species Myxine glutinosa. The sequence continues at coordinate 72,765,189 of NC_136266.1, read as the reverse complement.
CATGCTTCCAGGCCTAGAAACTGCTTCAAGCACCGAGCAAATCACCCAGCATGATTCCAGGCCTAGAAACTGCTTCAAGCACCGAGCAAATCACCCAGCATGATTCCAGGCCTAGAAACTGCTTCAAGCACCGAGCAAATCACCCAGCATGATTCCAGGCCTAGAAACGGCTTCAACCACCGAGCAAATCACCCAGCATGATTTCAGGCCTAGAAACTGCTTTAAGCACCGAGCAAATCACCCAGCATGATTTCAGGCCTAGAAACTGCTTCAACCACCGAGCAAATCACCCAGCATGATTCCAGTCCTAGAAACGGCTTCAACCACCGAGCAAATCACCCAGCATGATTCCAGTCCTAGAAACTGCTTCAACCACCGAGCAAATCACCCAGCATGATTTCAGGCCTAGAAACTGCTTGAAGCACCCAGAATGATCTCATGCCTAGCTAGAAACTGCTTCAACCACCGAGCAAATCACCCAGCATGATTCCAGTCCTAGAAACTGCTTCAAGCACCGAGCAAATCACCCAGCATGATTCCAGTCCTAGAAACGGCTTCAACCACCGAGCAAATCACCCAGCATGATTTCAGGCCTAGAAACTGCTTTAAGCACCGAGCAAATCACCCAGCATGATTTCAGTCCTAGAAACTGCTTCAAGCACCGAGCAAATCACCCAGCATGATTTCAGGCCTAGAAACTGCTTCAACCACCGAGCAAATCACCCAGCATGATTCCAGTCCTAGAAACTGCTTCAAGCACCGAGCAAATCACCCAGCATGATTCCAGTCCTAGAAACTGCTTCAAGCACCGAGCAAATCACCCAGCATGATTTCAGGCCTAGAAACTGCTTCAAGCACCGAGCAAATCACCCAGCATGATTTCAGTCCTAGAAACTGCTTCAAGCACCGAGCAAATCACCCAGCATGATTCCAGTCCTAGAAACTGCTTCAAGCACCGAGCAAATCACCCAGCATGATTTCAGGCCTAGAAACTGCTTTAAGCACCCAGAATGATCTCATGCCTAGCTAGAAACTGCTTCAAGCACCGAGCAAATCACCCAGCATGATTTCAGGCCTAGAAACTGCTTCAAGCACCCAGCAAATCACCCAGCATGATTTCAGGCCAAGAAACTGCTTCAACCACCGAGCAAATCACCCCGCATGATCTCAGGCCTAACTATAAACTGCTTCAACCACCCATGAAACCACCCATAATGATCTCAGGCTTAGCTAGAAACTGCTTCAACCACCCAGCAAACCACCCCGCATGATCTCAGGCCTAGCTAGAAACTGCTTCAACCACCCAGCAAACCACCCCGCATGATCTCAGGCCTAGCTAGAAACTGCTTCAAGCACCGAGCAAATCACCCCGCATGATCTCAGGCCTAACTATAAACTGCTTCAACCACCCATGAAACCACCCATAATGATCTCAGGCCTAGCTAGAAACTGCTTCAACCACCCATGAAACCACCCCGCATGATCTCAGGCCTAGCTAGAAACTGCTTCAAGCACCGAGCAAATCACCCCGCATGATCTCAGGCCTAACTATAAACTGCTTCAACCACCCATGAAACCACCCATAATGATCTCAGGCCTAGCTAGAAACTGCTTCAACCACCCATGAAACCACCCCGCATGATCTCAGGCCTAGCTAGAAACTGATTCAACCACCCAGCAAACCACCCCGCATGATCTCAGGCCTAGAAATTGCTTTGGCTAACCGAACACTCTGTATCACAGATCTCGGATGTATATCAAAGCGTTTGTTTTCCACTGCACCTGTATTTGTACAACAGGTGTTTTACATGGTTTCCCCCTCCCCATGCACGTGCGTCACGTGCGTGAAAGACATTGCTCGCCCTGGTTTGTGCACAATACGTCCACTCCATAGGAAACCAAATCTGATTAACTTAACATCAACACAAACCCCATTACACCTTCCCCGCCTTTTGGCCTCATTTTCTCTCCATCTGCATGGGAACTAAATCTGATCCCTATCAATCCTTGTTCCCCTTTAACCTCAGCTCATTCCCACGTGTTAACACAGACACCACGAGCCAGCACTTCTGGTTCAGACCCATTCCATTTTTTTTTTTGTTCTGCTCCACCTTTGTTCTTGCCCTCTTTGATTATTGTTTTTTCTAATCATTGTACAGTTTATGGAGATGCAGATTGACAGCGGATGCTAGGACCCCGCGGAAGACTTTGGACGTTCTCATATTCGGTGGACCGCAAAAGACCGCCAGAAAGACCGTTTGGGTACAAAATCTGATGTGATGTATGGTTTGGATTACTGACTCGAGCGGCTTTTCGGCACAAAGGTCCCCTCCACACGCCTCTAACTTTGGGATGGTGCAAGCTAATGGGACAGCCGGCTTTGGATTTTATCTGAAGGATGGTTTGCTTCAGTTTGCAGTTATCCAATCAGGCCGTTGGCAATGCACCAGGACGGAGGCTTTAGCTGGATCCCATTCCAAAGGGAACATAGGTAAGATTCAGAGGCAGCTTACACTTCCACAACTTGGCCCGATACGGCCCTTTGTATAATACACTTTGTCCTCGGTTAATGTCGTGCTTACGTTAAGTGAATCAATTTATCACATAACAATCAATGTAAATTGGGGGGGGGGGGGAGGTTAGGTTCCTCGGCCCCATTAAATGCAACACATTTAAGTAAATTCACACACTTTTCATTGTTTATATATTCTGTATTGTACATTGTAATACAACGCTGCAAGTAAATGTAAAATAAACTACAACTAGAATGACACTTCGACGTCACGAGGTCGACCGATATGCCTCCGCCCACATTATTACATCATTATAAAAGTTGTACCAAGTTTGATTTAAATCCATTCAGCTGTTCTCAAGTTATCACATTTTTACCTGACATGACCTCTGACCTTGACCTCTTCACCCCAAAATGTAATCAATTAATGTTTACATCATACATACCTGTACCAAGTTTGAATTATATCCCTTTAGCCGTTCTCAAGTTATAGCCCTATTACAGACTTTGCCCTTTGACCTCTTGACCCCAAATTATAATCAGTTAACATTTAAATCATTATACATATCTGTACCAAGTTTAAAGTAGATCACTTCAGCTGTTCTCAAGTGAAAGACCTATTGCAGACTTTGACCTTTGACCCCTTGACCCCAAAATCTAACCAGTTCATCTTTACATCATTATGCATACATGTACCAAGTTTTGTCAGAATCCTATCACTGGTTCACAAGTTATCGCGGTAACAGGATTTTTAGCTAACATGACCTCTGATGTTTGGCCTTTGACCTCGTGACCCCAAAATCTAATCAGTTCACCTTTACCTCATTATACATACCTGCACCAAGTTTGACTAAGATCCCTTCGGCCATTCTCAAATTATCGCGGTAACGAAAACCTACCACAGACGGACGGACGGACAACCTGAAAACATAATCCCTCCGGCGACTTCGTTGATGGAGGCATAAAAATCACCGTTTAGTACAACAAAACAATATACTGGTGGTTCGTGGAGAGTGGGAGGGTGGCGAGTCTTCATGAGACCTGGAGGGTTGACCCCTTTGCTGTGACATGATGACTTCTGCTGGTTGTTGAGATGACCGTTTTTTCCCTTCAAAAAAAGCATCAATGGTGGTTGACTGCTTGTTGCTCTGTCTCTTCTTTTCTTCATAAACTTCATAGAAGCACCAAAGACTTTCCATGACATTTATGTGTCATGACGACGTAATAGCGAATTATACATAAATAATCATGACGTTCCATGAAGCCTTGGTATCTAATTACTATCAACGTTGTCACAGAATAATGTTAACCGGGACGACGTCAAGCAGGGACACCCTGTATAAAAGACTAATGATCCTATACATTTTTATCGGAATAACATAGTCCACATTACCTGTAGCAAGTCGAGAGTAGGCCCCAGATTTGACAAACTTGTTTCAGCAAGAAGACTTTTACTGGTCAAACAATTGCAGAAATGTTCTGGTGAAGTTTCTGGTGATGAGAACATTTTAAGTACACTACATGACAAAAAGTATGTGGACACCCAAAAATCGAACATCTCATTACGAAAGAATGGGAATTAATATGGAGTTAGTCCCCCCCCCCCCCCCCCCCCCTTTGCTACTATAACAGCCTCCACTCTTCTGGAAGGCTTTCCACGAGATGTTGGAACATTGCTGCGGGGATTTGCTTCCATTCAGCCACAAGAGCATTAGTGAGGTCAGGCACTGATGTTGGGCGATTAGGCCTGCCTGGCAGTCGGCCTTCCAATTCATCCCAAATGTGTTCGATGGGGTTGAGGTCAGGGCTCTGTGCAGGCTAGTCAAGTTCTTCCACACCGATCTCGACAAACCATTTCTGTATGGACTTCGCTTTGTGCACGGGGGCATTGTCATGCTGAAACAGGAAAGGGCCTTCCCCAAACTGTTGCCACAAAGTTGGAAGCACACAATCATCTAGAATGTCAATGTATGCTGTAGTGTTAAGATTTCCCTTCACTAGAACTAAGGGACCTAGCCCGAACCATGAAAAACAGCCCCAGACCATTATTCCTCCTCCAACAAACTTTATAGTTGGCACTATGCATTCGGGCAGGTAGCGTTCTCCTGGAATCCGCCAAACCCGGATTCATCCGTCGGACTGCCAGGTATGTTGAAGCGTGATTCATCACTCCAGAGAATGCATTTCCACTGCTCCAGAGTCAAATGGCGGCAAGCTTTACACAGCTCCAGCCGATGCTTGGCATTGCGCATGGTGATCTTAGTCTTGTGTGCGACTGCTCGGCCATGGAAACCCATTTCATGAAGCTCCCGATAAACAGTTGTTGTGCTGACGTTGCTTCCAGAGGCAATTTGGAACTTGGTAGTGAGTGTTGTAACCTAGGACGGACGATATTTACGTGCTACGTGCTTCGGCACTCGGCGGTCCCATTCTGTCAGCTTGTGTGGCCTACCACTTCACGGCTGAGCTGTTGTTGCTCCAAGACGTTTCCACTTCACAATTACAGCACTTACAGTTGACCGAGGCAGCTCTAACAGGGCAGATATGTACCTGTTAGCAATGGGTGTGGCTGAAACAGCCAAATCCACTAATTAAAAGGGGTGTCCGCATACTTTTGGTCATGTAGTGTATCTAAATATTAATCGGCTAAGGGACCGGCTTTAGCCATGCTTCTTTTCCTACTGGCGACAGCGTGTGGTTCTTTGACTGCAAAGTCCACCCTTTCGTCGTTTGCAGTAAGTAGGCCTATTCTAACTTTTGTAAACCTTTGTTTGGACCGTGTTTTCATGCAAAAACACGCATTACGCCCCTTACGGACAGCCATTTTGCTTTCGTGCATACGAGATTATACGATATACATTTCGTGAACATACTTTGTCTTCAAGCTCACTGGTGTTTGACCATATTGGCTCAGATGTTAACTCGCACACCTGTGGAAGTGCAGGTCCTGAGTTTAATCTCGCTGGCTTCAATTTTTTTTGAATAACCGTTTTGTTCAACACCACGAGCAAGCGACCTTGACATCATCTCAAAGCAGGAGCAAGTTATTCTTGGATTGTGGAACCCCGGTGGATGAGTCCACAGCTCTCCTATCCAATGTAGAGGCCAACTGCAGTGAACCAGGTCAAGGTGACCAGGATGTTTGTGAACCAGGTCAAGATAAACAAAGAGCTTTGCCTTGACATATTACATGTAAGTTCAACCACAGTGACTATTAGTTGTTGCAGTACACCAAGCAGTTGAAGATGTATTTCAACAGCTCCCACCAGTGTGATGTGCTCTCTTCCTCGATGGTCCAGGAGGAACTGGCAGGACTATGGTTTACAGCATCCTCATATCATCACTTTGTACTCGGAATATCAAGGTTGCTGCAAGTGCCTGGACAGGCATAGCAGCTGTTCACAGTCTATTTAAATTACCTGTGCCAATAATTGACACAAGCACACGTAATGTTACTCCTACGTCTGTTCATGCCGACCGGCTCCGATCGATCACCATGTTCATTATAGATGAAGCATCTATGATCCCGCTTCACGCATTAGCTGCCATGGTATGTGATATCACAGAAAACAACGTCCCATTTTGGGGTAAAATATTTCTACTGGGTGGTGACTTCAGGCATTCAAGGTTCACACCACAAATATGCGTACAAACCACAATCAGCAGCAATTCGCAAAGTGGCTCCTACAACTTGGTAATGGTCAGCTGAAGGGCGAACCTGCCGACCCAGCTCCAGACTCGATAATGCTACCGACACAGTGTCAGATTGTATCAGGCGACATCATGGATGCTGTCTTTCGAGACTCAACAGATTCGGACACCCTTGCAAAAGGCAGTGAGTGATATTATCACCTACTAATGATCCTACATTACACCTCATTGATGCTATTATGAAGAAATTGACAGGCCAGCAAAGGAACAAATTCCCTTTTTCCACAAGGTTATTTTTATTCCTTTATACGTAAATGAAAAGCATAAGAATTTTTTTTCCACAAAAACAATATTTAGAGGTCGCCCAATGTTGCACTCATAAATCAGAGGTCCCACGTAGCATAAAACAATCATTCACTTGAAAAACTATGACAGAGCTGCCTTTGATGGAGTGGGGAGCTTTTTTCTGTGATTTGCCACCAGTTGAAGAAGGAACTGTTTCTGTTCTTCGTCTTTCGTCAGTGTCTTTTTGGATCAGGTTGATGCCCCGTTCTGCCGTGTCGTTTACTACTTTCATCCGAGACGACCGATCCCAAAGTTCGTTGAAAAAAGTATCATCAGTCCACTGACTTCTTCAATGGCAACCTTTTTTTGGAGGGGGGGGGGGGGAGGAGGGTGGATTTTACAAGTATCCTGCTCTGTCCGACGTCTTCTTGTTTTCTTGTTTGTTTGTCCGGGCAATATCTCAACCATCCTTTGAGCTACACAGCAAGCTGAAATTTGGCCACAATAGTGATAAACTGCTTTGGCAAAAACATTATTTTTATTTTTTGATTAATCAATTAATTGATTATTTACTTAATTATTACAGGTTTTTAATTTCTTTTTAAATTTTCTTTCTCATCTGGGCAATATGGCAGGGACCTTTTGAGCTTGAACGCTGATATTCAGACACGACAGTGACCAAGTGACTTGGATATTAAGAGTGTTTTTGATTTATTGATTAAACAATTAATCGATTAATTATTTTATTTTTACAATCAATCGATTTCCATTAATTGATAATTTAAACAAGAAGAAGATGTCTTTCAATCCTGACAAATCTCACACTCTCACTTTGTCTCTCCGTAAAGACTGTCTGGACAACCCTCCTATCTTCTTTCTCAACAATCCTCTCCAAGAAGTTCTGTCGCTCAATCTTTTGGGTCTCACTATCTGCCATGATCTTTCAAGGGAAAACCACATTTCAAATCTAACCTCCAAAGCCAGTCGCCGACTGGGCAACCTCCGTCGTGTGAAGTCCTTCCTTGGCACACCTGAGCTCCTCACCACATACAAAGCTTTCATCCGCAGCTTGATGGAAACTGTACTCCCCTCTGGGCAGGTGCTCTTGCCTCACACCTAGCTCGGCTTCACGTTGTTGAAATCAAGGCTTTCAGAATCATTGGAATCTCCCGCAATGAAGCTAACTCTGAGGCCGTTTCACTCGCTCACTGCAGGCAGGTTGGTGGTCTTTCTGCCCTCTACCTACCGACTCCTCTCCAGCCTAGCCCCCCCCCCCCCCCCCCCACCAGCTGTGTGCAAATATTCCTTCAAGGCCCAAAAGATCTGCCAGCAACCCTCTTCTGGTGAAACTGCCAAAATCAAGACTCTCGGCTCACCTTCACTCTTTCATTCCTCTTTTCTCCTGCCTCTGGAACAAACTCTCTCACTCTCTTCAGTCCCTTCCTCCCTTCAGGTTTTTAAAACAGCTGTTCACCACCAGCTCTTATCTTCCATCCAAAACCTTGATCTTTTCTACCCCCGTTAATTCACCCCAGATCCACTTTTTTGAAATACCAACTTCTTTCCTGGAAGCCCTAGCAGTGTCCATGTGTTTTATACCTCTCCCACCCCCCGCCCCCCTTCCCATGCCCCTTGTTCCACCCAAGCCCTCTCCCTCCCACAGATCTCCCGATGTCCCTGTTCTCTGCTGTTGTACTTGTGTGATTCCCTCTCTCTCCCCATCTTGTCTCCCGCTCCCCTTTATTATATGTTTTATGTGTCCGTTTATGTTTTTTTGTCAATGTCAGCTCTTACATGAGCCTCGATCTTGTATACACACACACACACACACACACACACACAAAGATTTGATTTCCAAAATATTACACATTCGGATGAAACAGTGGTGGTTCAGATACACTATTAGCCAATCCATTAAGAAATTAATTATTTTACGATTATTATTTATTTATTTTAATGACACAATTAATCAATTAATCGATCAATTATTGCGCACTCTGTATCCATGTGCTGCATTGTGGCATTACCGGGCACCGAAGGCGCTCTGGCAATGTCGTTGCTGGAGAATATGTTGTTTATTTATTTGGCATGGGGGTGGTGTACTTTGAATGTATCTGTACTTGTTGTTTTATAGGTTCTGTTTGTGCATAACCTGTAGGTTTCAGCCACAACACAAAAAATCTCCAAGACACCCACATCGTCAATGACTACACAGGTTTGTGCTTGGATGACAAAACTAAGATTGCATGGATGACATTAACATTGACATATTAGATTTGGGGTTTGCAGGGAAAGCCATGGACAGTTCCATAACAGTATATATATATATATATATATATATATATATATATATATATATATATATATATATATATATATATATATATATATATATATATATACACATAGATAGATAGATAGATATATATATATATACTGTATATATATAGATAGATAGATAGATAGATATAGATATCTATATAATGTGGAAGTACGTGAATGACCATTCATCGTATTTCAAGACATACAATATTCTGAATCAATTAATTGCCATTGAAGGGACCTTGTGTAGCTATTTGATATATATATATATACACACATCATTAAAAGAGCGAGCACGCGAAAAGGCCATATACAGGGGGGCATCAACTGTCCATGAGGAAAGACAGGGTATGGCAGGTATATTCCAAGGTGGTCAAAGGTTTGTCCTTGCGATTTGTTTTTTGTCATCGAGTATTAGAGTCTAATCGGAAACTGTATTCTTTGTAATTTTTGGATTTGTGCTGATTATTCTCTGCAATACCTCTGCAAAGGAAAGTTTGGATGTGATGGAGTAAGTTTTAAGCATGGAATTAGCACACGTTGTCCTTTATTGGCATCACACATTGTCCTTGATTACAGTGATGGGCATTTCAAAATTAATGTGCAATTTAAACACATGTACAACACATTATTGTCCACATAATGTAAACTCATATTCCCTGAACATTATGTACGTTGTCAACAAAAGCAAGCAAATCAGATATCGTAAATACAAGTTAGTTTTACGATACTTACCAGGAATGAGCTATATACGTATTATGTATGCGAATATTCCAGAACTTTTGACCTCCCTCTCCTCTGTTTGTTCCATCCCTATCCCTTCCCTTCTTTCCCCTTATTCCCATTTCTTTTCAAACCTCTTTCTCTCTCCTCCCACACTGGAGAGCGACAACACAAGAATTAGAAAGAGAAACAGACAGCGAGTTGACTGCAGGAGCGCTGAGCCTCGTTGTGAGAGCACAGGTCCGAGAGCACCATTCCAAGGAACGTGTCTATGCTCTGCCAAGGTGCAAAGGATGAGGCTCACTTTGCTGTGTTCACAGGTGAGATAATGTCGTGCTTCATTCCCTCTCAGGTGTTGCTTCCTTCTTCACTCCTTATCCCCATGCTTTTCCACCTGGATTCATTTACCTCCTTCTTTACTCAACCTTCCCATGTTAGGCATCTGCAAGACTAGTAAAGTTAGATAAACTCTAATTAGCATCATTACATTTATCCACTGTTTATCGAGTTCAGTTAATCGGTTATTAAACTTTATTTAAACATAACATATGTTATATGTATGGCTACCTGGAATAGGACCCAGACTAAACAGTTCAAAGATATGTGTTCTACCTCTGCAGTATCCTGATAGGACACTTTCTGACCTAAAAACTAGGCAAACCTTCCAAAACAACATTTGCGGTTAGAGATTGTCTTAAGTAGCTGAGTCCAGATGTCAGAGGAAGTTTACAAATTAAAATAGGCTCTGTTGACAGTACAGAGTTAATTTTACCCGCTGAACAGAATCACTAAGGATGTACCGCAAGATGGCCCCGACGCAAAGTGGCAGGCTTCGCGAAGGCCTACGTGGAAAATGTTCAGTGTACCAGGTGGCCTAACATGCCAAAACATCTACAGCATTCACACTTTCTAAAGCAAGGAGAGCTACAAGCGAATTCACCAAAAAGAAAAACTCACAAAGTGCGTTTTCCTCGTCAAAGTCTCAGCTTTCATACAACGTTTTATTTAAGTTGCTTCCACTTGTAATCATTGTGACAACGTCCCCTGTGGCTGGCCAAGAAATGTACAAATGTGTTTGCCTGAAATCTCGTACATTTCATTGTCCATGTGTGTTATTTCTCTTCCGTGCCACAATTTCAGAAATATCTTATGGTTCATCCCCTCAGCGCATCTTTGCAGTGCATTTCTCACAAACTATGAAACTGATTTTGATTTTTCTCACTTTGCTAGAATGTCAAATTTGTAATAAGTGCAGATGGAAAAGGTGTGTGTGTATATATATACATAGAGTGGTCACAAAGTCCCTCTGCATGTAGTTAGAATTTAGTTAGAACTTATCTGTATGCTCCCCTCCATTCTCCGCACAAATTGGGATTTTTCTCCATGTTCTTCTGGACATCTTCTTCCATGTTGAGGGTTGGAGGTCATAAAAGCAGCCCTGACTTCATGGCTTCAATCCCAGATCCTTTTTCATTATTTTTTGAACTGTTGAGCATGGATTGTCTAACTCAGAAGATATTTTTCGAGATGATTTCAGAGGTGATCTCGAGCAGGACGCTTCAATAATGTCCACCAGGCATTGATGTGATGCTGGATGACCAGAACGCTTCAAATCAAGGACATTGCCTGTTGAAAAAGCCTTCTTATCCCATGTGTAGGAGCTGGCTCATCAAACCTCTGCGAAAATCTCGTCCTTATGTCTTCAAAAACTTTCTCCTTCTTGCGTGCAGTCGTGGACCCAAACACAAGCAATCAGTCTCTCTTCTATCGTGTACTCACTGGAGTCAGTCATGCTGAAGCTGTATCTGGAAAACATATAAAAAAAACAAGAAGACGTCCTGCGGAGCATGATACCCTCCCCCCCCCCCCCCCCCCCAAAAAAGTTTCCATTGATACAGCAAATTGTCTATTTCATGAAGATTAAAATTTACGATCTTCATCAAAGCTCAGGTCAACAGGATGAAAAGTGACGATTTTTCAGATGAAAAATTATGATTTTAGAAGTTTGGCCTTGAGTTGACCTTTGACCTTTTGACCTCAAAAATAGTTGGTTTCCCAATTCAGTGAGGCAATGCAAAAATGCTTTTCTATTTTCAAGTCAATCGGATGAAAATTGATGGGTTTCAGATGAAAATTAATGATTTTGGAAGTTTGACCCAGAGTTGACCTTTGACCTTTTGACCTCAAAATAGTTGGTTTTCCTATTTAGTGACACAATTTGCAAATGCTGTTCAATTTCCAAGTCGATCAGATGAAAATTGATGGTTTTTTCAGGTGGAAATTTATGATTTTTGAAGTTTGACCTTCAGTTGACCTTTGACCTTTTGACCTCAAAAATAGTTGGTTTCCCAATTCAGTGAGGCATTTTTGCAAATGTTGTTCAATTTTCAAGTAAATCAGATAAAAATTGACAGTTTTTCAGATGTAAAGTGATGATTGTGGAAGTTTGACCTTGAGTTGACCTTTGACCTTTTGACCTCAAAATAGTATGTTTCCCAATTTAGTGACGCAATATGCAGATGCTGTTCAATTTTCAAATCTATCAGTTCAAAATTGACGGCTTTTCAGATGAAAATTGATGATATATAAAATTTGACCTTGAGTTGACCTTTGACCTTTTGACCTCAAAAATACTTCATTTCCCAATTTAGTGACTCAATATACAAATGCTATTCAATTTTCAAGTCAATCGGATTTTAAATGGCGATTTGAGAAATTTGACCTCCAGGTGACCTTTGACCTTTGACCTCAAAGGCAATAGGCTTCTCAATTGGGACGACCTATACAACTTGTGAAGTTTCGTGACGATCGGTTTTGAATTGTGACCTGTAGGCCGCTGACAAACAAACAAACAGACAAACAGACAGACAGACAGAACCACAAATGCAACCGACAAATAAATATAATTGAAAAATCTTCGATGTTGCAAGTAATAAGTAACAAAGGACACACTATTATCCATAGGAACTTTGTGGCCAGTGTGTGTGTGTGTGTGTGTGTGTGTGTGTGTGTGTGTGTGTGTGTGTGTGTGTGTGTGTGTGTGTATATATATATATGTATGTATATATATATATATATCTGTAATTTGGTGCTCCAACCTAATGAGCGAACGTCATGACGTCATCGCCATGCATGTCCGCATTGCCTGCAAAGCTCCAGGGGAGCCATCTAGCAGTGCGTCATCATGGATCATCCGCATCCAGGTCGACTCCATATAATGAGTGGATACCAGAGATAATGTTGCTGTGTGGCAGGCGGTGCTTATCGCTCCCAGTAAGGTGCAGCAGCAGCTGTATGGGACACCTTACTGGCGGTTCCCCACTGATGGTATGAAGTCGCATAATGACTGATATAAAAACCGAAAGGTTTTCAGTTACAAGAGTATGGAAGGCTCACTGCGTTGCCCTGATGAAGCCCCAACAAGGGTGAAACCAGGTCGGTAACTGTGAGGTTTGCATGCACTTGTGACAGTATCTGAATTTAAGATCCATAATGACGCACTGCTAGATGGCTCCCCTGGAGATTTGCAGGCATTGCGGACATGCATGGCGATGACGCCATGACGTTCGCTCATTAGGTTAGAGCACCAAATTACAGATACTAATTAGTAACTCCCAACCGCATCCAGGTCGACTCCATACAATGAGTGGATATGAGAGATAATGTTGCCATGTGGCAGGCGGTGCGTATCGCTCCCACTAAGGTGCAGCAGCAGCTGTAAGGGACACCTTACTGGCGGTTCCCCACTGATGGTATGAAGTCGCATAATAACTGATATATATATATTGTTGTGGTTTTGAGTTTTGTACAATAAAGGTTAAATTTCCCCCTCATAGTTTAGTCACATTACAACATGTAGCCTCGCGATAGTGCAGTTATCTCTTAGTATTTGTGAGCATAGTCCTTTTCCTGTGTTAGTTTTGCGTTGAGTAGAGTAATGAGAGTTAGGTCCTTCTCATGCCTCCATTGCCTCTTACGCCTCTTTGTGCTGCCTTTGGCTTTTTGGCGCGAATTAACACGAGGCAGGCCTAGCAGGTCGGGTCGGGACCGAATGAGGATGGCGAAGAAGCTGACGGTAAGCGCAAGCCGCCAATCAGGGCTCAAAGGGAGTGGCTGCGGCAATGCGTCACAGGGCATGGTTGGAACGTTCGAGAAGGCTCAGGGCATGGCGAATATAACCCGTCGCGCAAAGGCCCCAAAAGGAGTGGAAGGAGCAGAGGAGTCGAGCAGTAGGAGGACTCTCGAGTTGTTGGCATTTGGAGAGCATCGAGCAGTTGGCATTGAAGAGCGCGGCAGAGTATAGAGTTACGAGATCGGAGAAAGACGCGCATGAACCAAGATACGCGCTCGTATTAAAGTGGCGCTTGGTTGAGCTTAAGGCCGAGCCTCTGTTGCATTGGGTTACGTAAGTGATAGCACGCTGGTTACTAAACGCACTGTGGAACCACCCAGCCGCACTGAGAGTCACGTACATTTCCTTCCTGCCTCATCATCTGCCGTTTTGTTCGAGGGATGCGCTACGATGCTTCCTCTCCACCGCCTGCTTGCCTTCTTCGCGGGACGTGCTGGGACCGTGGAGCGCACGTCGGGCCGCCATTCCTGGATGACCAAGGCAGCGCGAGAACAGCATCCTGCCTGCAATTTCCCTGTGTGAGTGTGAACGGGTCCGTGTCTGGGTTTTATAATAAGACTGCTTAAGTTCTGCTCTGTGTCTGCTTTCTACCAAATTGTACATTGTGTAAATAATAATAATTAAATTGTGTTATTCCTTTGATTCTACCATCTTGTGTTTTCCATCATTGACTAAGCGTGGTACGAATAGAACCGCTCTAATCGGGGTCCAATATTAATGGTGACTGCACGGACCACGTGGTACGCAATCCGCTCGGTGTACTCAAATTACACGTGGCTCGTGCGAGGCTTGGTTCCCCGCTTCCGTGGCGGCGCAGGTATTTAGGTACGAGCGAGACTTGGTCCCGAAACCCTACCTTGCGTTTGCCCGGAAGAGGCGTTTCAAGTCTCGGTTACACCAGGCCCAGAAAGAACAAGGGGCTTAATCCCCCCTTGGTAAGGGTAAGGAGGGGGGCGGAAAACCGTAACATTTGGTGTCGGGGAGTGGGATTGGACCAGGAGTGCACTTCACGCACTCAAAATTACGAGTGGACTAAATTTAGTAGTAAAAGCCTAATTGTATTCGTACCATGGCTAGTCATGGCGGTCGAATGCCGGTGGGGGTAGATGTAGAGGTAAAATTTATGACCCAGGACCCACAGGAAGGGTTGGTAGAAGAGGAGGAAATTGATGAGGGGCCGGCAGCAGGGGTAGAAAATGGCGGCGCCTCGCACATGGCGGCGAGAGCCGAGCCCGCGGTGCCAGGGAATTGGGACCTATTTATGACACAAATGAGGGCCTACATGGTCAAGTCGGGTGAGGACATGAAAGAAATGAGTGACAAATCCACCCGGGACATGAAAGAAATGAGTGACAAATCCACCCGGGAAATGAAAGAAATGAGGGACGAAGCAAGGTGTAACATGGAGGGGTTGGAAAACAAAATGGGTGGTCAATTGGAAAAATTTATGGCAGCGTCAAAGAAGGACACGAAAAAAGCGGGGAAGGACATAAGGCGCAGGTTGAGCGGGGAGGTCGCCTTGGTACGCGACGAGGTGACGCGATGTGAGGAACGCGTGGAGAGCGAAGTAGGACAGAGCGCAGCTAAGTTGACCGGGGGTATAGAAATCGCGACGCGGGATGTAGAAAAACCGGTGATCGTCACATTGGATAAATAAATGTCGGGAGCGCCGGGGAAGGTCGAATTGGAAGATGAAATTTTATGCGCGCCGACGGTCGAGGTAGAAAAAGAAATGATGGAAATTGAAGAAACAATTGGGGCCGAAGAGATGGCAGAGTCAGAAAATATATCACGGGAGAAGGAGATGGAATGCACTCAAAGTTTGTATTTGCACCGTGATGTCCGGCTTGCTAACTCAATAAAAAGTTTGCAGGTGCTGGCGGGAAAGAAGGTCACCAAGGTGAGTAGGAATAATGGCGCGAATGTGTTTGGCGTGAAAAGGGTTTTGGTGCGCTTGGGAAAGAAATGAAACCCGGGCGGTCGTGGAAGGTCCATTGTGCGGTGTACGAGGGCAACTGGCACGCGTGTGAGGGAAAAGTGTGCACCGGAGCATGAGTGTGAGTGAGAAAAGTGTATGACGGAATGTGTGCGGGAAGAGTGTGTAACAGGAGAGTGTGTTACAGAGAGTGTGCAGGAGTGCACACCAGAGCATGTTGCAGGGTGTGTAACAAGAGGGTGCACACCCGGGGGTGTTACCGAGTGTGTAACGGAAGAGTGTGTGCCAGAGTGTGTGTGAGGGTGTGCAATGATTGGGTGTGCAACAGGAGAGTGCACACCCATGGGTGTTACAGACGGTGTGCAGGAAGAGTGTGTAACGGAGTTTGTGAAAGGTGTGAGTGCGCCTAGGTGTGCAGGTGCGTGTACGGTGTGCGAGGGAGAATGCACACCAGAGAATGTGGAAGGAGAGTGTGCGGTAGCAGAATGTATGGAAGGCGCAGGGACGCCTGGGTATGCGAGTGCGGAGTGGGTCGCGAGTGGTGAGAACGCGGCTCAAGCATTGCCACCGACCAGGGTAGCGTTTAGCGCGACGGATAGCCGACGTGAGCCCTCGGTGAGATGTGTGTGGCAGGGACCAGCGGGGATCGATGCCACGGCCGTGTCACAAGGACCGACGTGCACGACTCGTGCCGGCCCCCACCCTCTATGGTTGGTGCCGCGCCGTGGCGGCAAAGACAATCGGCGAGGTTCAAGGGGATGTCGGAGATTTCGGAGCCGCGCACCTTGGCGAGTGCGGTGCTCCGACCGTGGGCGGTTGGGTCATCGTGCGTGGGACCGCGAGGCCCAGCGCAGAGATGGGCCCCTGCACCTCGGCCCATCCATGCCTCCTCCCCTGGATCGAAAATGCCAGACGGACCCAACCTACAGGAGACAAACCACCCGAATGGATCGCTCGGCCTTTCGAGGTCGAGCCGTGATGATGTATTTCCACATGGAGAGGCTCAAGTGTAGTGGACGAATGAGGATAGTGTACCCTACGTGGAGGAATGGTAGTTTCACCATTCCTCACACGGGCAGGGCCCATGAGCATTATGAGCCATGAGCATGAGCATGAGAAAACTCGTGCTCGCCAACTTGAAAGACTCCGCAATAAAACAGGTCTCACAGTTAACTCCCAGGCCTACAAGGACCACATACAACACTATAAAGATGCCCTCTCCCGCGCCCGCTCCGCCTACTACTCTCAAATTATCCACTCTGGCTCCGGAATCCCAAAAGCACTCTTCTCTACAATAAACAAACTCCTCAGCCCCCTGAACACCACCACCCAGTCATTCACAATAGACAACTGCATCTCCTTCCTTTCATTCTTCCAACGCAAAATTGAAAACATCTACAACAGCTTGACCACCGCCGCACCCGCTCCCCCTCAAACCACCTGCCCCCCCTTATCCTGCCATCCCCTGTCTCAATTCTCCCCAGTCTCCCCTACTGACCTCTCTGAACTCCTCATCGGAATGAAAACTGCCACCTGCACTCTTGACCCCATCCCCTCCAGCTTTGTCAAGGCCTCCCTTCCTGCTCTCTCTCCACTTATCATTGCAACAATAAACTCCTCCCTGTCTACAGGCATCGTCCCACCATCCCTCAAAATTGCTGCTGTAACCCCCATTCTGAAAAAACCTGGACTAAACCCTGACACCCTAAATAACTTCAGACCCATCTCCAACCTACCCTTTCTGTCAAAGGTTTTGGAACGCGCTGTAGCCACTCAGCTCAAACATCACCTCTCTGCCAATAACCTGTATGAAACATTCCAATCCGGATTCCGCTCCAACCACAGTACTGAAACTGCTCTCCTCAAAATCACCAACGACCTTCTCCTCTCCTCTGACGCTGGCAACCTCAACATTCTCATCCTCCTCGACCTCAGCGCCGCCTTTGACACCATCGATCACACCATCCTCCTCACCCGACTTGAAACCACCTTTAACATTACCGGCACTGCCCTCTCTTGGATTAAATCATACCTCTCTGACAGACGTCAGTTCATCGTGACAAGTCAGTTCATCTCCATCAATAACTGCAAATCCCCCACTGCTCCCCTCCCCCAAGGTGTCCCCCAAGGTTCAGTTCTTGGCCCCCTCCTCTTCATCCTTTACCTGTCCCCCCTCGGTCACTTAATCCGCCGTCATGTTCTCCAATTCCACTGCTTCGCCGATGACATCCAGCTTTTCATCTCCACCAAGTCCATCTCCACCGCCACCCACTCTATCCTGACAAACTGCATCACTGAAATAAAATCCTGGCTTCAAATCAACTTCCTCAAACTTAACTGTGATAAATCTGAAATAATCATCATTGGCCCAAAAACGCTCACCAAGTCCACCCATAACTTTGCCCTCAACATCGACGGTTTCCCAGTATCCACCTCCCCTCACATCCGGAATCTTGGCATCATCTTTGACCAAACCCTCTCCTTCGACAAATACACTAAACAGATCACAAAGACAGCCTTCTTTCACCTGAAAAACATCGCCCGTCTCCGTCCATCCCTCTCCTCCGTGGCTGCAGAAACCCTCATCCACGCCTTCATCACTTCCCGTCTGGACTACTGCAATAGCCTCCCTTATGGTTCACCCTCAACAATCACCAATAAACTCCAATACATTCAGAACTCCGCTGCCCGTCTACTCACCCATTCCCGGACCCGTGACCACATCACCCCCGTCCTTTACAAGCTTCACTGGCTCCCCATCTCCCAGAGAATCCAGTACAAAATCCTCCTCTTGACCTACAAAGCCCTCCATAACCTGGCCCCATCCTACCTGGCTGACCTCCTCTCCAGACACACTCCCACCCGCAACCTCCGCTCTGCTGGTACCAACCTCCTGACCCCCCCCCCCCCCCCATCCGGACCAAATTTAGATCCTGGGGGGACAGGGCCTTCTCCATCGCTGCTCCCACCCTCTGGAACTCGCTACCTCACACCATCAGAGACTCCTCCTCACTCACCACATTCAAAACATCACTCAAGACCCACCTGTTCAACACTGCATTCAACATTTAACCCACAGCATCTAACCCCTGACTATCTCCTCTCCTTCTCCCTCCTTTGTGCTTTGAATATTTCCCTATTGATTCTTCTTTTTTTGCAATTGTCTTTATGTTTTGCTATGCATTATGTTTTGCACTCTGTCAAAGCGTCTTTGGGCTTCCTGAAAAGCGCTATATAAAATAAATGCATTATTATTATTATTAGATTAGTGGGATGGCAGTGTTAGGCACATGGGGGTACCAGCCATGGTTACCTCCATGGGGCAGTTTGCGGCACCGGAGCTAGCCGATGGAGGGCTAGGATAATTGATAGGGAATTAGCACACTGTAGAAGACATGAGATTTAAGTAGGGACATCTGAACTATAGTGGGGACGTAGGTAGATTAGATGGTTGATAATGACGAAGGGAGTACTTAGTTTAATGGGACGACGGGGAAGCATGAGTTTTATGGAAAAGCAGTTTGATAGATGATGCTGTGTGTGTGAGAAATATTGTGTTGAGAATAAACGGAGTTGTGTGTGGAAATAAATGGAATCGTGTTTAGAGGTGTGTGAGCACAAGAAGTGTGCAAGATATTTGAGGTGTGCGAGGAAAAAGGTGTGTGAGCAAAAGAGGTGTGCGAGAGAAGTGGTGTGCGAATAAGTAGTGTGGAATGCTTGGAGTGGAATAAAAGGTGTGGAATGCATGGTGCGAAGGAGTGAATGGGGGGAGATGGACCCATTCACGAATGCCCGGGGTGGGTAGTGTAAAGTCAGGTAGTGGGCTTAGGTAAATTGTTTGGATATTGACACCTGTGGTGCAGGTAGTGGCAAAGTAGTGCCTTGGAGGGTGTATGAGCCAGTGAAATGGCTGGGCGTGTGGTTTAATTCTTGCGTATGGTTATTGGGGCACTCCGCCACTGGTAGTTTGTCGGCCAGGTGAGGCCGCAGGTAGGCTCTGGGAGCCAGTTAGGGTAGTTGTGAGTTGTTGAGTGGGGCCCAAGGATCCAAGGGAAGGACACGGGTTACCCAATGCCAAGGTGGGCATCAGGGGGTAAAGAGCCAGGAGGGGCCTTCCCCAGTTTAGGTAATCGCAGGAGCAAGTAAGCTCGGGTGGCGACTTCAGTGGCGGAGGGTGCGCAGGTAGTTGGACCTGCTAGTGGAGCCACACGACCCAGCCCCGAAATTGTGGAAAGGCACAGTGTGAAAAAATTGGGGAGTGAGACCCAAATTTGGATGGCATCACAGAGTGGGCAATGGGAATTCGGTTTATAGAACCACATAGTTTAAAGAGGCCGATTGGCAGGGTATGACCCCAGGTAGGTTAAAAGTAAATGTCAGTCATGTAGTTAGGTAGAGAAATCCCTTCACGCCATCCACCGCCATTCACCAAGGAGGACGAAGCTCCACACCAGAACCAAGTGAACTGTTTGAGTGTAAGACGCATCACGACGTAGAGTGACATTGTGTTTGTTCCATTCCTTCCTTCCTGGGAGGGATTGGGAGACGAATTTGAAATAGAGGGGGATATGGGAGACAATACGTATTGACGAATTTGTAAATACACGGAAGGGCTAGGGTAGTGTAAGCTGACGTTGGCGGGTACGAACGGCTAGGGACGAGCCTGCTCTGCTCGCTCTTCCACGCCCCTTGTGCTGCATTACCTTGTTTTGCTGTGTACCTTTGTGCCCTTTCCACTTTTCTGGTCGTGCTTTGTCTCTCCCCCCACCCCAGGACCATTTTGGAGGTGGAACTGTGCAGCACCATCGACCTGTGCAGCATCCCTGCTGCACCCTTTGCGAAATCTGTGCAGCCGAACTGTGCAGCACTTTGCTGCCACATCCTTGTGTTGTAACTTTGCTGCACATGTGCAGCACTTTGCTGTCACAACCACTTTGCTGCACCACACACATTATGGACCACAAGTTTTGTGGCCTTGCACCTCTGCTGTGCAGCCCCTTGCTGCAAATTCACCTTGCATCTTCGGACCACTTGTTTTGAGTGGCATCAATGTCACGCAGTCGGACCACATAAGATTGGCCCTGCTTGGCAATGGAATAAAACGAACACATTTGTTGTGCATTTTTTTATTATGGTGTGCTAGGGACGAGAAGATTTGTAAGTTTAATTAGCCCTGAAGAGCAGGAATGGCATGTATGCCGGTCCGGCGGCTAGCCGGTTTGATATATGCACACAGAAGATGCAAGAAGCAAGATGCAAGAAGCAAGCAGAAAATGTGATGATTATGAGTGTGTTTTGTGTTTTTGCTGTGCTTTCTCTCCCCTCCAATCTTCTTTCCAAAAAGGACAGGTCCTGGGTCATAGAACTGTAAATAAGAGTAAAATTTTCTGTGCTTGTATATAAAATCCTGTCCACCGGCTATATGTTTAGTTTGACAAATTCCGGATTCGGTTCATTGTGGGCGTGATTCTGTTAGAGTAGCTACTCAACGCAATAGGGGGGGACATATTTAGTGTTTTAAAACTGTCGCACCCACGGGTTAGAGTAAATATTAGAGGGAACCACATCTATATGTCACATGTAAAAGTAAAAGTGAATTTTCCAGATCATTCTCAAAACCGGTCGTTCCAATTGTTGTTAGGTTCGACTCGGGGACGAGTCTGATGAGGGAGAGGAGTAGTGTTGCGGTTTTGAGTTTTGTACAAAAAAGGTTAAATTTCCCCCTCATAGTTTAGTCACATTACAACATGTAGCCTCGCGATAGCGCAGTTATCTCTTCGTATATGTGAGCATAGTCCTTTTCCTGTTAGTTTTGCGTTGAGTAGAGTAATGAGAGTTAGGTCCTTCTCATGCCTCCATTGCCTCTTACGCTTCTTTGTGCTGCCTTTGGCTTTTTGGCGCGAATTCACACGAGGCAGGCCTAGCAGGTCGGGTCGGGACCGAATGAGGACGGCGAAGAAGCTGACGGTAAGCGCGAGCCGCCAATCAGGGCTCAAGTGATAGCGCACTGGTTACTAAACGCACGTGCCCAGCCACGCTGAGAGACGCGTACATTTCCTTCCTGCCTCATCATCTGCCCTTTTGTTCGTGGGACGCGCTACGAGGATTCCTCTCCACCGCCTGCTTGCCTTCTTCGCGGGACGTGCTGGGACCATGGAGAGCACGCCGGGCCGCCGTTCCTGGACGACCAAGACAGCGCGAGAACATCATCCTGCCTGCAATTTCCCTGTGTGAGTGCGAACGGGCCTGTGTCTGGGGTTTTAATAAAACTGCTTAAGTTCTGCTCTGAGTCTGCTTTCTACCAAATTGTACATTGTGTAAATAATAATAATAAAATTGTGTTATTCCTTTGATTCTACCGTCTTGTGTTTTCCATCATTGACTAAGCATGGTACGAATAGAACCGCTCTAATCGGGGTCCAATATTAACGGTGACTGCAGGGACCACGTGGTACGCAATCCGCTCGGTGTACTCCAATTACACGTGGCTCGTGCGAGGCTTGGTTCCCCGCTTCCGTGGCAGCGCAGGTATTTAGGTACGAGCGAGACTTGGTCCCAAAACCCTACCTTGCGTTTGCCCAGAAGAGGCGTTTCAAGTCTCGGTTACGCCAAGCCCAGAAAGAACAAGGGGCTTAATCCCCCCTTGGTAAGGGTAAGGAGGGCAGCGGAAAACCGTAGCAATATATATATATATATATATATATATATATGTACATGTATATATGTATATATTCTGGCTTCTTCTTTATTTCTCTCTTTCTTTATCTATCTGTCTTGGGAGAAGTGAATTCTTGCAGAAATTTTTCTGGAAGGTTCACTTGGCTGAATCTGGATGGTTGAGGAGGGTTGAGGAGTGGCAGCTGAAACCCGAATCCTATCCAGGTTCCTCCTGATGACTCCATCTTTGCTCTCTACTTCTTCGGGTTCCTCCTGATGACTTCATCGTTGCTCTTTACTTCTTCTGGATCCTTCTGATGCCTCCAATGCACTATTTGGTTTCCCATTACATTCAACCAGTATGAATAGAGAAAACGAGTCATTATGCTGTTTTGTGTCATTGTGTGTACCGCAATGAGCATGGAGAAAAGAAAGAAAACCAGAGAATTGTCTGAGGAGGTCAGACACAAGATTGTAGCCAAGCATGGACAATCTCAAGACTACAAGTCCATCTCCAGAGACCTTGATGTTCCTGTGTCCACCGTACGCAATGTTATCAGGAAGTTTAAGACCCATGGCACTGTAGCCAACCTCCCTGGACGTAGCCGCAAGAGAAAACTTGATCGACGATTGCAGCGAAGGATTGTTCAAATGGTGGAGAGAGCACCTCAATCAACTGCCAAACAGATTAAAGCTGACCTTCAGACACATGGTACTACTGATTCAACTCACACCATCCATTGCCAACTCAATGAAAGGGGGTTCTATGGTAGGAGACCCAGGAGGACTCCACTGCTGAGAGAGAGACATAAGAAAGCCTGACTAGAGTTTGCCAAAATTCACCTGAACAAGCCAAAATCCTTCTGGAAGAATGGCCTGTGGACAGATGAGACCAAATTAGAGCTTTTTGGTAAAGCACATCATCTCTATGCTTACAGAAAACAAAATGAAGCCTTCAAAGTAAAGAATGCCTTCCCTACAGTCAAACATCGAGGAGGTTCAATGATGTTTTGGGGTTGCTGTGCTGCCTCTGGCACTGGGTGCCTTGAATGTGTGCATGGCATCATGAAATCAGGAGATTACCAAAGCATTTTGGAGCGTAATGTTCAACCCAGTGTCAGAAAGCTGGGTCTCCATCGTCATGGGTCTTGTGGCAGGACAATGACCCCAAACACACTTCAAGAAGCACCCAGGAATGGTTCCAGACAAAACTCTGGACTGTTCTGAAGTGGCCAGCAATTAATCCACATCTAAATCCCATTGAACACCTGTGGGGAGATCTTAAAACAGCAGTTGGGTGAAGGCACCCTTCAAATCTGGGAGAACTGGAGCAGTTTGCACAAGTAGAGTGGGCCAAACTGCCAGTAGAGAGGTGGAGGAAGCTCATTCATGGCTATCGGAAGCCCTTGTCTGCAGTTATTTTGTCCAAAGGCTGTGCTCCAAAATATTAAGTCTTGGGTGTCAATAATTTTGTCAATGCCATTTCTTTTTATTTTGTGATTTAAAAGGATATATTAAGTTCTGAATAAAATAAGGTTCTGCAATATTAACAGTGAAATAAAGAATTGTGGAGACCAAATACTTTTGTCAATATCAACTTATTTTAAGAGAAAATTGTGAGTTATTTGAAAAAAGTGCAAGCGTGCCAATATTTTTGGCCACGACTGTATGTATAATATACCTATAATGTTGTACACCGTTTACATTAGTGCTTCAATGACAAAGGATAGGCTGGTTGGAAGAAATTTTTAGTTACAAGGTGGTGGGAATTGCCTTAAAACATAAACTCAAGGGAAATAAAAACTTTGACAGGAATCAAAAAAAACTTCGCAATGACAGGAATGCTTTGCAATGAACTGCGCAGAGCTTCTGAGATCTCACAGTCATCCATAATGCAATTGGTTTCTGGTTACTTCAGTTTCTAGTTGCTGGTTAGGCACCATCATGAAAATGGTGAAAGGTTTGTCTCGCACATCCCCCAACCCCTTGCCTTTCACATCCCCAATAAATCTTTTTATCTCGTTTGCAGAAGTCGAAGTCCGTGGAAAAACTGAACAACAAAAGTCAACAAACTGACGATGGGTTGGAAGGTAACAGGTGCACAAGGAACAAACAAGAATAAGTATATAATTTCACATCCTGACATTCCTGCCTGTCCCAATCCATGTTAAGCTGCCTATGCTTCTCCCTTGGTTGGAATACTTATTCTTGTAGTTATTACCGCTCCTTGAATGTAGGAGTGGGTATAGCGATGTGGGTATAGCGTAATGTAAGTAACATTGTTCTGGTTTCCAAGAGGTTGTGGGTTCAAATCCAGCTGAAGGCAGAAGTATATGGGATTTTAATTCTCAGCTTCAGGATCTCTAGTTGGTTTCAGAACAACTGCAACACAAGTACTGAATTATTGTCAAAACCCCAACAATCTCATTAACGACTGCCAGGATAGAGACAATCTGCTTGATCTGGTCTACATGTGACACGAGTTCCCTCATTGGGGTTGAATTTCCCTTGTTACAGGAGGAAATTTGGAATGACTATGGACCCTCACTTCTCCTATATATACAACTCAAGAAAATAATAATAATTTCACTTCCTGACATTCCTGCATGCACCGTTCATTGCAATCTTTCCTACTTGCCCCCAATAATTACCTCCACCACTGAAGGCGGACAGAGGTTATGTTTTCATCCCTGTTTGTCTGTCTCTTGGGCTATGAGCAGAATATCTCAAAAGCTTATGGACACATTCGGATGAAACTTGGTGAACAGGTTGTCGTGTGACAAGGAAAAATTGATTAGATTTCGGTGAAGATCCGGATCCGGATACTATAATTTCGAAGTGATTCCTCACCATTGAGAAATAAGGCCAAAAACTATATATAGCACGATATCTTAAAGTTATGGACAGATTCGGACAAAGCTTGGTGGACAGGTTGGGTGTGTGTGATAACGACAAAGAAATTACATTTTGATGAAGATGAGGATCCGGATCCGATTTTATTACTCCCACGAGGGAGTACTGCATTCGATCGTGTCCGTGTGTGTGTTCGTGTGTTCGTGAACAAGATATCTGGAAAAGTTCTGAACGGATTTGGATGAAAATTGGTGGGATGATTTCCCTTGGGATATGGAAGAATTGATTAGTTTTTGGTGAAGCTCAGGATATTATTCCGGATCCAGGAATTTTTTCGTGTGTGTGTTCGTGTGTTCGTAAACAAGATATCTGGAAAAGTTATGAACGGATTTGGATTAAAATTGGTGGGATGATTTCCCTTGGGATATGGAAGAATTGATTAGTTTTTGGTGAAGCTCAGGATATTATTCCGGATCCAGGAATTTTTTGAAGGATTTTTTACCATTTGAAGATTGGGCTCAGCAGCGGCCACCCACGGCGGGAGTATGCGCTCTACTGAGAGGCGTTCTAGTTTCTCAAGTAATTCTTCAGAATTGCGAGATGGGACCAAAAACAATATGTGTATGTATGTATGTATATATATATATGTGTATATATATATGTGTATATATATATATATATATATATATATATATATATATATATATATATATATTGTTACGGACCGCGGATAAGATGTTGTTTGCCGAGCGGATGGCACCGCGGCCGAACAGTTACCCCGACTAACCCGATTCCCGAACGTTGGCCGGATCGCGCCACAGGTATTCAATAGGGAAAAGACAAAGGCGACACGGATGTGAAGAAGAAGAAGAAGAAGACAAAAAGGTTGGAAATACTACTAAATTTATTCCTACTATATACACGCTCAAAGTAACTAAGGAAGAAGGAAAGATAAGAAAATAATTTACAGAAGATATTAGAGACACAGTGCAACGCTAGCTTACCTACAGTCTTAATTAACCCAGGGACAGAACAAACAAGGACAGACTCACGTGGGGAATGATGGTAGGACTGGCAGGAGGTGGATGGCTGGAGGGAGAGGAAGGTCCACGGGTACTGCAGCACGATCGGCGCGTTTAGCAGCCGCCGTTCCTTCGCGGCCCCGCTCAAAACTGCCGTCAAGGCCCCAAGCTGCTGTGGCTGCTGCTGAAGCCGCCGCTGTTGCTGCTGTTGAAGATGCCGCTGTGGCTGCTGCTGCTGCTGCTTGGACGTCGCGTGCTTTCTCCAGGACTCGTCTGACTCGTCTGGTCCAACCACTCAACTCAACAACTCCACCACTCCCTTGCTTGCGCACGCGCTTTTATAGCGCCTCAGGCGATCAAGCCGCCGGCCTTCAGGACACGCCCCTCGGTGAGCTCGCTTCGGCCCTGATTGGTGGGCACAGGCCCTCTGGCTCTGCCCTTGATGACGATGGGCGGGCACGCCCTTCTTCCCCGAGCTGAGCACATGCTTAATGGCGGCTTTGGGGCGAAATCAGCAACCCACAGCTGTGGCAAACCTGGAAAACTCCCCAGTGCAGTTGGCAATGGAGGCTTGGAGGGGATGTAATTGGCAATTGAGGCTTGGCAATGGAAGTTTTGGGAGTGGGAATGGGGAATGAAGGGAATCTACCTTATTTCACTTGGTGCAATGGAGTGTCATCTTAATGGAAGACAAGGCCTTACCCTAATACACATAATAAAGATATAACTATCAACAAGGGGGAAATCTATGATTGGCTGACGTGATTGTTTATGACCTAATTATGGGACGCCCTTTGACCTTTATACATAACTGGAGTAAGGAGGGTCCAGAATAAAGCAATAATAATAAATAAACACAATAAAAAAAACACAATCCTCATATCCACAACACTGCACCCTCCTCCTCTTAGGCACGCCCCGAGCCTATAACTTTAACTTAGTGTGACACGTAGGTGTTGTTCCCTCTACTTTTAACCTGACCCTGAGGGCGACAGTTTTAAAACATAAATAAATATGTCCCGCTGCTCCATTGCACCCTACCTAACAGACTCACGCCCACAGCTAACCGAATTGCGGAATGGTCTTCAAACTATACATTTACGGTGGGGGCGCATTAATTACAATGGCTCTACTTTATTTACAAAACGCAACCCAGGCCCTGTGATTGTTCTTTTGGGGGGGGAGAGACAGTCTGCTCTGCATCAATGCACCATGAAAGCACCCATAAACGCACCAAAACACCCTCAAGCACCAATCGGTGCACAGTCATCTCAGTTCATAAAAATAAAACCAACTAGAACGGGCACTCGGTAGAGCGCATACCTTCGCCGCAGCTACTGTTCTGTACTTGGCATGGGAGTGTAGGGAACAGAACAGTGAACAGTTTGGTGCTGATTTCATGCAAATCGGATAAGAATTGACCGAGTTATGACAAAAAACGCACATTTTGCAAGGTCGTGACCCCCCTGACCTTTGACCCCCAACCGCTAACAAGGGTAATGTCTTCACTGGGTCATGTCGTATATCACAAGATCGGGCATTGAATTCTGAACATTTTGGCATTAGTTGCATGCCAATTGGATAAAAATTGACCGCGCTATGGTAAAAATACGATTTTGACCTTTTCGTGACCTTGACCTTGACCTTTGACCCGATTGCTCCCAAAATCTAATCAAATGTGTCCCGTATAATAACCAATCATCCCACCAAATTTCATGCAATTCGGTTGAATACTTTTTGAGTTATGCGAATAACATACACACACACACACACACACAGACATACAAATAAATACACAGCGATCAAAACATAACCTTCCGCTTTTGCGAAGGTAACAAACCCTTGGTGGTGTCTTGCTCTTTGGCTCCCTCTGCTGGCTATTGCTATCTTCCTGGTGTTGTCATCTTCCTTTGCTGGCGGCCTATTTGTATTACAATAAAATGCACCCAACGTGTCCATTTTTATTTTATTTATGGCCCACAGGGGGCCGACTAGTGTGGTTCACCTGTGGGGCATCGGTGCCCTGTGGCCAAGGTCCGCCAGCAAGATTTCGGGCTTTCAGGGCTGGTTCCAGCAGAGGGGCCATGCCCAAACCCATGGGGTCCATCAGTGGTGCTCAGCCACAGACATGTGGTCCATAATGTGGTGCATCGATGCAGACAGCTGTGGTTGCGAG
The DNA here is from genome assembly GCF_964187855.1 of Myxine glutinosa. Classification (NCBI taxonomy): domain Eukaryota; kingdom Metazoa; phylum Chordata; class Myxini; order Myxiniformes; family Myxinidae; genus Myxine; species Myxine glutinosa. Next base: position 72,736,920 of record NC_136266.1, on the reverse strand, counting down.
AGGTTCGGGCGCACAATGGCCGACTCACGCACGCTCCCCTCGGTGCCCAGTGGCGCACAGGTCCTCATGTGGGAGACAAAAGGGGGAAAAAGACAGATGAGCGAGGGGTAAGGTCACAAGGGTACACATCAATAAGGCAATGCAAGGTGAAGTGCGTACGGAGAGCGAAGTGAGAAAGCTCGTCCCTACCGTACGTCACCCCCCCTGTCACCTACACTACCCTTGCCCTTACCCCATATGTACAAAATCTACACATTTACAAATTCGTCACTACTGTCACGTCTCCCCATATTTCCCCTACACCAAATTCGTCTTCACAATCCCACTATCCAAAATTTGCCATCACCCAATTCATCATCAATCCTCATAAGGAGGGAGAGATGGAACAACAAAGCACAATGTCACACCCACGTCATGATGCGTCTCACAATCCAAACATCTGCACAAAATAATAAAAACAACCTGGCATGGTGTGGAGGTACGTCATCCCAGGTGAGTGGATGCAGATGGTGCGAGGAGATTCTTAATCCTAACTATCCTCTAAATGACATTAACACACTTTACACTACCCGGGGTCTTTCCCTGCCAATCCATTGGCCAACTTACACTATGGGTTCTAAAAACCAATTCCCATTGACCAAACTGTGGTGCTTCTCAATTTGGGGTCTCACTCCCCCGATTCATCTCCCTGTGCCCTTGCACAATTTCTGGGCTGGGTCGTGCAGCTCTCCCAGCAGGTCTACCCACCTGCACACCTCCACCACTGTAGTTGCCACCCGAGCTTACCTAGCTCCTCACCCTAACCTATCTAACTGGGGGAAGGCCCCTCCTGGCTCGGTCACCCCTCGGTGCCCTCTGGCACTGGGCTACCTGGGTCCGTCCTCCGGATCCTCGGGCCCCGTCCACAACAACTCTACCGGCTCCCAGAGCCCACCTGCGGCCTCACCTGGCCGACATCCTCACAGTGGTGGAGTGCCCAAACTAACTTCACACACTAACAGGCCACACGCCCAGCCATTTCCACAACACTAATGCACCCATCCAAATACCATTCTCTCACCCGCACCACAGATGCCAATATCCAACCACAATTTACCTATACCCTCTACCTAACACTTACACTACCCTCCCCGGGTATTCGTGATGGGGGTCCATCCTTCCCCCATTCACACCTTCGCACCATCCACTCCACTCCATAGTTTCCACCATACTCACTCCACGACCATCCATTTCAATACTCCATATATTCCACACTCCATGTTTTCCACACCACCATTCTCCATACACCTGTCGTTGCACACCTGTGCAATCACACCTGGTGCCACCTGCACCCTCCTTCCTTCCTGGACCATTTGGTCAGCACAACTCACCACTATCACTCTCATACACTGCTCCATCCACCTGTCCAGTTGCACACCTGTGCAATCACACTACAACTCACAATCATTTACTCATACCCTGCTCAATACACTTGAATACACCTCCAACACTCACACGGGATCATCTAAACTACCTGTTGCCCTGCTAACTTAGTGCTCCCCGTCTTCCCTTTAAACTAAGCACATACCACGTCATTATCATCCACACTAATCTACCTGCGTCCCCACTACAGGTATCATTGTCACTACCTAATCTTAACGTTACCTAAGGTCATCTTCTAGGTCCCTACACACTATATCCTAACCCTCCCGGGATAGTTTTTACTGCCATAAACCCCATAAACTAGTGCTCCTTTGCCCCCGCTGTGAGAGATGGCAGAGTTGCCATCCCACCACATCGGGTATCTCTCACTACCAATTTTGTTCGTCCAAATTCAACAAATCAAAAATTTGCCAATCATCTGCCAATCACTGTACCATTACCTATCATCACTCTGCCAATCCTTTGCCAATCCTCAAATTTTGTTTTTCTAATTTCGGGTCCAAAACACTATCCTCATCATCACAGTCTACTCACTAGAGCCTCTCGGTGCGCCAATTCATCTCTAAAGCTCGGCTTCGTAAAGCCGAGCAATGAATGCGGGTTGTTTGGTGCCAGCGGCTGGATGCGTCCGGCACTCAGTGCGGGGAAGGACGCTTACCCGGGCCGAGAGCCCACGCACCACCTCGGCACAGAGCCGTCCAATGGCCCGATCTCGACCTGCCGGAACGCCTCAACAAAAAGGGGTCGCCATGACGACCCTTCCTATTGGGCTGCCCGCTCCGCCTAGTGGAGCACGGACGCGGCTGTTCCGAGCGAGGCCCAGCGTGGATCGCGTACGGCGGTTCTTTCGAAACCGCCGTGGTTCGGATCCCCGCTGGTCCTCGCGGCACGCGAAGCTGCCCGGCGCGCACCGAGGGCCCGATTCGGCTATACGTCGCTCTAACCACTAACCCGGTTACCGTCGATGCTTCACCTGCATGCTTACACCCCGCAGCCCGTTCCTTGCTCATACATCCAGCTGTTCCCATGCTCCTCGTCATTGCACCTTCTCTTACACACCCAGGTACACTCATTCCGCTCACAGACTTGGTCACACACCTGACCACCGAACACCTTGGCACACACTCGTCGTTCGCACACCTCACCAACACACCTCTTCGCGCCCCCTCCTCGGTCACCTCCTCTGTGACCACCACAGGTGTGCTCTCACTTGCACACCCAACCACGTGCCTCACTACCAATTCCAGTGTGCATTCCCACACACGCTCTACCATTCCAGGTGTGCATCCTTCCATTCCAGGTGTACATCCTCTCTCACCTGCCACAACCAACTCACGCTCTGTGTCACTCTTACTACTCTCACCTCCACACTCGGTCGCGCACTCACCCTTACTCTCGACAGCGTACTCTGTACTCATGCACCCGTCCGTTACACACCTTTCTCGCGCACACTCTCCCGTTACACCCTCCGTAACACTCACCACAGGTGTGCATTCTCCCTTACTTTTGACAGCGCACTCTTTCCTCATGCACCTGTCCATTACACACCTTTCTCGCGCATCCTCTTGCGCACACTCTCTCGTTACTCCCTCCATAACACTCACCACAGGTGTACACTCTCTCGTTACATCCTCTGTAACACTCCCCACTCCACGCTTCCATGTGCCCCCTCGCACACGCGCTACGACCAACTCACTCTCGACAGCACACTCACTCCTCGGCGCACACTTTTTCCTCACACACCCCAGAGTCGGACATTCTCGCACCCCTCCTCCTTCGCACACCGTACCTGTCGCACACTTCACCAACGGCCTCTCACGAACACCCGGATCCAAATCAACCCCCAAGCCGACTGAAGCTTTCCTCACATCATATACATTTCCGCGTATATCGCCACTCACCTTGGCACCTCGTCTCCGCACCTCCTTCGCCACCTGCAAACTCTTTATTTGGTTAGCGAGCACACCATCATGATTCGAGCACAGACCTTGTACCAATTCCATTACTTCCTCCTTTATCTCTTTCTCAGTTTCCCTCCGTCTCTTCTTAATTTCACTCACCCCTTCTTCCACCTTCTCTAATTTTTCCTTCACCTCTTTTATTTCCCGGTGCGTCTCCTCAATTTCGTCCTCTAAGGCTACCTTGACCGTTTCTATGTGCGTCCTCACCTCCCGGTCCTTTGTCTCCATTACTTCTGTCACCTCGTCCAACCTCGTTGTCAGTCCCTCACGTACCATCTGACATTGCCTCTGTGTCGCTATTAAGTCATTTTTTATGTCGTTTTGTGTCGCTTTTAACCCTCCTAGTACTGCAGTGTTCCTTTGTACCTGCTCCACTAACTCCGTCTGTCCCACCGTCAGCTGTTCCACCTCCTGCAATTCATCCCTCTGAGCATCCAATTTACCTTCTAACCCGATTTTCACCTCCTCTATCTGGTTCCCCATCCGTTTGATTTCCCGGGCGGATTGCTCCCCTACTTCCCGCAATTTGTCGTCCATTGTGTTTTCTAACCCCCTTAACCCATTTTTCACCCCCTCTATCTGATTCTCCTGGGCAGCCATTCTATTTTCCACCCCCGTTAACCCATGTTTCACCCCTTTTATCCCATTGTCTAACCCCTCAAATTTCTTGTCTAACCCCTCAAATTTCTTGTCTAACCCCTCAAATTTACTGTCTATCTTCCCAATTTGGGCACTGGTACCCCTCGCTTCGTCCCTCATTACCCCCATTTGGCCCTCCAATCGCTCACCCATTTTTTCCATAAGGGCCCCCATTTGTATCATAAAAAGGTTCAAATCCACCGGTGCTGCTACGGTCACGGGCGCCGCTAAATTTGGTGCCGCTACACCCACGTGCGCGAGGACGCCATTTTGCGCGCCTGACACCTCCTCAACCACCTCCTCATTGCTCTCCTCCATTTCCTCCCTGTGGTCCTGAGTTACCCCTAACCCCTCTTCTAGTTCCCCCACCGGCATCCGATCGCCTTGACTAGCCATGGCGCGATTTCAAAATTCGGGTTTTTCTTTAAAACAAATTTCAGCAGCTCGTAATTTTGAGCGCGTTAAGCGCGCTTCGGGTCCGTTCCCGCTCCCGACACCAATTGTTACTGCCAATTGTACAATTGGTGTTCCAAAATTTGGGCTAAATAAATTTAGTCCCAGGTTCGAATCCCAACTCCTGACTACCAATTGTTACGGACCGCGGATAAGATGTTGTTTGCCGAGCGGGTGGCACCGCGGCCGAACAGTTACCCCGACTAACCCGATTCCCGAACGTTGGCCGGATCGCGCCACAGGTATTCAATAGGGAAAAGACAAAGATGACACAGATGTGAAGAAGAAGAAGAAGACAAAAAGGTTGGAAATACTACTAAATTTATTCCTACTATATACACGCTCAAAGTAACCAAAGAAGAAGGAAAGATAAGAAAATAATTTACAGAAGATATTAGAGACACAGTGCAACGCTAGCTTACCTACAGTCTTAATTAAGCCAGGGACAGAACAAACAAGGACAGACTCACGCGGGGAATGATGGTAGGACTGGCAGGAGGTGGATGGCTGGAGGGAGAGGAAGGTCCACGGGTACTGCAGCACGATCGGCGCGTTTGGCAGCCGCCGTTCCTTCGCGGCCCCGCTCAAAACTGCCGTCAAGGCCCCAAGCTGCTGTGTCTGAAGCTGCTGTGGCTGCTGCTGAAGCCGCCGCTGTTGCTGCTGTTGAAGCTGCCGCTGTTGCTGCTGTGGCTGCTGCTGCTGCTGTGTGGACGTCGTGTGCTTTCTCCAGGACTCGTCTGACTCGTCTGGTCCAACCACTCAACTCAACAACTCCACCACTCCCTTGCTTGCGCACGCGCTTTTATAGCGCCTCAGGCGATCAAGCCGCCAGCCTTCAGGACACGCCCCTCGGTGAGCTCGCTTCGGCCCTGATTGGTGGGCACAGGCCCTCTGGCTCCGCCCTTGATGACGATTGGCGGGCACGCCCTTCTTCCCCGAGCTGAGCACATGCTTAATGGCGGCTTTGGGGCGAAATCAGCAACCCACAGCTGTAGCAAACCTGGCAAACTGCCCAGTGCAGTTGGCAATGGAGGCTTGGAGGGGATGTAATTGGCAATTGAGGCTTGGCAATGGAAGTTTTGGGAGTGGGAATGGGGAATGAAGGGAATCTACCTTATTTCACTTGGTGCAATGGAGTGTCATCTTAATGGAAGACAAGGCCTTACCCTAATACACATAATAAAGATATAACTATCAACAAGGGGGAAATCTATGATTGGCTGACGTGATTGTTTATGACCTAATTATGGGACGCCCTTTGACCTTTATACATAACTGGAGTAAGGAGGGTCCAGAATAAAGCAATAATAATAAATAAACACAATAAAAAAAACACAATCCTCATATCCACAACAATATATATACAGTGCGTATCAAAAAAAGGTAATCCGAATTCAAGGGGTTAATATGCAAAGGTTATTTATTTTGACAATTTACATGTGGTTTAATAATTAAGAGGAGATCCTCAGCTTTCCATTGATACCTTTCATGCATCATTGCTGTCACACATGACCGAGTACATGTTCATTGAAAATGACAAGTTCAAATCGCATTTTTACAAGTTTGGCTAATCGATGCAAGTCAGGATAATTGGTGCAAAATGAACGTCAGATGTGAACTTTTCTCAGGAATGATTGGCCTTTATGCACCCACACCTTCAACATGTCCACCTCCCCTTTCAACACAAAGCTCACAGCGGCAGAGCATGCCCTGAACTGCTCGTCTCACCATAGCCGGGTCATTGCGCAAAGCATCCACTTCATGTCGAATACGGCCCTGCAATTCGTCAAGATCACAGGGAGGAGTTACGAACACCTTGTTCTTTAAATGTCCCCAAAGGAAAAATCACATGGTGTGAGGTCAGATGATCTTGGCGGCCATTCCACTGCATGGTTGAGGGCGATGACTCGGTCTCCAAAGAGTTCCCTCAGTCGATCTCGGACAGCGATAAGACGATGTGCTGGGGTGCCGTCTTGGGCCCACCAGAGATATCTGAAGACACCACGAACCTGTCGCTCAAAGTTCTCCTCCAGCTGCGGTAAAACTTCATCATTAATCATCTGCAGATACCTGTTACCATTGACATTCCTTTGAAAGAAAAATGGTCCGATTACCTGACCACTTCCACAAAGTCCCAACCAAACAGTCCACTTTTGTCGATTCATTTTGGTGTCAAAAATTAAATTCCGTGGGTTGTCCTGTCAGTGCATATTCAAGAACATTATGGGTTTTGACCTTGCCATCCATGGTGAAAGCAGCTTCATCGCCGATAACAAGATACCGCGGGAAATTGACATCTGCTTCACAATGTGCTATCAACCATCTGGCAAGCACCAGCCTCCTGGCAAAATCCCCTGGCATAAGTTGATGCCGGATGTGAATCCGATATGGATGTTGGTGGAGGTCCAGTCTTGTGATTCGGTTGAATGTTGCCAAAGGCAATCCCGTCCCATTTCATCTTGCGCTGGTATCCCTAGGATGCTCCAAACCGTGCTGCCCTACTGCTGCTATGTTCATTTCCGATCGCCCAGTGCGCCTCCAAGCAGAATTCTCCTTGTTGCGGTTGAGGCTAGTGCCATGCTCTTGGTATTTTCTAACATTCGCCCAGATGGTTTTGGCTGCTGGAGGCTCCCGCTCTGGGAAACGTTCCCTGAACGCATCACGGGTTCGCTGCAAACTTCCATTTTGGTGAAAGGTTGTAACCACAAAAGTCCGCTGTTCAGTCGTAAGTTGAACCATCTTTTCTATGACTTAGACTGTCTCTAAACCCATACACTGTAGGCCCATCTTAAATACCCATCTTAAACAAAGGATGATGCAACAGGCGATTACCAGACCAGCTTAACAATTTTACATAATCAACTTGGCAGTCAACAAGTAATGCATCCATTTAAAACTGTCTTGCACCGATTAGCCAAACTTGTAAAAATGCGATTTGAACTTGTCATTTTCAAGGAACATGTACTCGGTCATGTGTGACAGCAATGATGCATGAAAGGCATCAATGGAAAGCTGAGGATCTCCTCATAATTGGTAAACCACATGTAAATTGTCAAACTAAATAACCTTTGCATATTAACCCCTTGAATTCGGATTACCTTTTTTTTGATACGCACTGTATATCTGTATATACTGTCTATACATACATACATACATATAGCATGATATTTCAAAAAGGTTGTGAACGGATTATGACGAAACTTGGTGGATGAGTTGGGCAGGTGACAGGAACAAGCCAATTAGATTTTTGTGTTCAGGCCAGGATGTGGGGTGCCGTCTATCAGTGGCCTATATCGTCTATCAGTGGCCGTCTATCAAAATGAATGATGCAGATCTGGCCTATCAGTGGGATACAAAACGTAAACTATTCAGCCTGGCAGAGACATGTGCTCTTCCGAGTGTCGTTCTTGTTCCTGATTGCAATCACTCCTGCTTATGCCAATCATTCCTGTTAGCACCAATAATTACCACGCACACGTTAAGTGAAAATCGCGGTTAAGCAATTGGTTCACTTGGTTTGTCTGTCTGTCTACAAACGTCAGTTTATGATCAAGGAACTACTTAAGTTCCATTGAATGTTTATTTTGAACACAAATCTGACCAGGAACCTGCAGTTTACCAGTACTTTGGCTCTGAATTTGGCAAAATGTACAGATCGTCAGAGAAGAAGCCACTTTCTGATTGTGAAAACTTGTGTCCCGTTTATCGGTGTGGCATGACCTAAATACCCATGTCTTTAACCTTTCCACCAATAAGAGAGGTCCTTGAGCCCATCATCCAGCTTTCTTTGGAGTATCAGTGACACCATCTTTCGGAAACATCTTCCTTGTCCCAAATCTAATGAGGCCAATTGGAGGGACCGTGTCTCGGCTGGTAGCCCATCGGGAGGCTTGTGCCAAGATCTATGGAGAAAATTAAGGGAGACCATACACGTTTCCACATGTAGTTATTATGCCATTGGCATATATCGGAGCTGATCCCTAATTTCTCCACTGGGCACCCAGCCAACTAGTGGGAGGACAGAGTGGTGAGGTAGAGGAGGTCCGAGTGTGGGAGTCGAGGAGCGTTTTTGGGCGAGCACGCTGAGAGTTTAACTGAGTGCCTTTTGAACTGAGTGATGTTTGAGAAAAGCATTTACTTCTTGTAAGCTGAATAGGCACGAATTTAATGTATCAAGGAGAGCAGAGAGAGCAGTACTAAAGGAGGGGGAGAGGTGGGGAAGGAAGACAAGATGGAGAGAGGGAGTGGGTGGAGGTAGGGTTGAGTGCCTCAAGGGTGGTGGAGAGAAGTCAGGTGTGGAAGGAGAGGGGCAGGCAGGGGGAGATGGGAGCGAGTGAAGAAAGAGTGGCATATGTGTGTGTGTGTGTATGCACACAGGATTATGGTAACATTCTAGGGTAGTAGGTCCACAGGTCAGCCCGAGCAGCACTGTTGATTGATGACCAGAACGTCGCAAACTGATCAACATGGTACAGGCTCTGCCAGGCGGGCAGGAGTTCAGAAGTGAGGTCCGGCTAGGCAGTTTGAATGTGGGATCAATGGAGGAGAGATGAGTCGAGGTGATGGAAATGATGCAGAGGAGGTTGGAAGTGTTGTGTGAGCAGTAAACCAGATGGAAAGGAGACAGGGTGAGGAGGCTTGTAGGAGGATACCAGCTGTTATATGCGGGTTGGGAGTGTGGTGTGGGAATAATAGTATCGGAAGAGATCAGCAAGCAGGTGCTTAGAGTGGAAAAATGTGAGCGACAGATAGTTATGGCATTGGTGGTGATACAAAGGCAAATGGTGTGTGTTATATTGGCCACAAACGGAAAAGATTTGGTGGAGAAGCAGGAATTTGGGGACGAACTGGAGAGGATGATGGGACTCGTTGAGATGGAGGTGATGCTGTGCATTGCGGGGGGACTTCAATCCGCATATGGGAGAAGTGGAGTCGGGTGAAGAGGAATGTGTTGGTAAATATGGTTGAGGAACAAGGCAGAGAGGGTCGAGAACTGGTGGAGATGGTGGGGAGGAATTGGGATGGCCATTCTTTCAAAAGTAGGAAAGCCACAAGATTACCTATAGGAGTGGACAGCATAGAGCAGAACTAGTTTTGGTGATGGTAAGGAAATGACAGTTATGGAGGGTTATGGATTGCAAGGCAGTGGCCGGAGAGCATGTTACCTCCCAGCACAAGCCTGTGAAGTTTGTGGTATGGATGAAGAAAAAGAGGGAGGTTATGAGCACGGACCAGAAGGTTATTAGGTGGGGGAAGTGTCCGGGAAACGTCACTATAGAGTAAAAGGACAGGAGAGGGCCAGGTATGAACAACTTAGCGAAGAAGCGGAGGGGTTAAGAAATAATATTTTAAACAAGAAAGAGTGGAAGAAGTACTGAGAGGCATTTAAGGGAATTGCAGAAGTGTTATGTGGGAGGACTTCAGGAAAGGGTGAATTGTTTAGGAATAGAAACCAGGTATGGTGGATGGAGGAAGTAGTGAAGGCAGTTGGTGAAAAGAAGGAGGTTTGGAAGAGGATAGAGAATATCAAGGATAGAGGGAGGCAACCAGATGCAAGGTTGCTGCACTTGTATGGGGGAAAAAAAGAAAGCAGAAAGGAGAGCTGTGGATAAGGTGCGGAATGATATGGAAGAGGATGTACTGTATACAAGTTGGCAGAGGGTGGTAGATGGAATATAATCCATAAATTGTCTCGTGACAGGCATGAGGATAGTAAGGACATGAAGGGAGGGGTCGGCGATTAAAGATGGTGGCGTGAGGCTAGTGACAGAGAAGGGGGGCAGTGTTGAAGGTGTGGGAAGAATATTTCAAGGAGCTTTTGAACCATGACGGAAGCAACGGCGAGCTGGAGCTACCGTGTTATGTAGAGGGGAAAGTGGAGTTAGTCGAGATCACGAAGGAAGAGGTGCGGACAGCATTGAAGAGGATGAAGAAGGGAAGCGTGCCAGGCATTGATGATGTGTGTACAGAGATGGTAATTGCAGCGGGAGAGGTCAGTCAGTTGGACAAAGAAGCTGTTCCATGTACAGTATGTATGAGAAAGGGTTCGATTCCGGAGGATTGGAGGACAGGATAAATTGTGCCGACATGGAAGGGGAAGGGTGATGTTGTAGCGGCTACCGCTGGGTTTACACAATCGCCTTGCACCTACCAAGGACGCGGAGCGATCACCATGCCGGGCTCGTCCAGGACGCCCGGGCAGGCCCGCGCTAAACTTGCCAGGCCTCGGCCGGGACGCCCGGGCATGCCCGGCCACGCCCGCTCTCGACTTGCCAGGCCGCGTCCGGGACGCCCGGGCATGCCCGGGCATGCCAGCCCTCGACTTGTCAGGCCGCGGCCAGGACGCGAGGCCACGCCCCCTCTCGCCTTTCCCGGGCAAACGCTCCGGGATAATGTGTGTATATATATTGCTGCCCGATAAACGGGCTTTTCAGAGTACCCGAGTTGTTTTGTGACAACAAAGAAACTCGGACGAATTCCAGCTTTTTGTCGCGTCCATTCTTCCGATTGACGTGGGAGCACAGCTCCGACATTGGTGACCTACCGACATGGACAAGGCAGTTGCCCTTAAACTGCCTACCTTCTGGGAGGCTCACGCGGCAGTTTGGTTCGCCCAGGCAGACTCCCTGTTTGCCCTGCGAGGCATCACGGCCGACGACACCCGCTTCCACCATGTGGTAGCAGCGCTCGGTTCAGCCACCGCGGCCCGCGCCCTGAGCCTCCTCGAGAGCCCGCCAGCTGCTGACAAATACGGCGTGATTAAAAAGCTCCTCCTCGACGCTTTCGCCCTCCCATCGGCGGAACGCGCACGGCGCCTGCTCGACCTGCCCGAGCTCGGCGACACGCGCCCGTCCGAGCGAATGGACTACATGCTTTCGCTGCTCGGCGAGCACTCTCCGGCATTCCTGTTCCGGGAGCTGTTCCTCCGTCAGCTGCCTAGCCCGGTACGCCTCGCCCTGGCGAGCACGACGATCACGGATCCCCGCGCCCTCGCCAGGGAAGCCGACAAGATCTCCGCGGCAGGCCAACACATTGCAGCAGCGACCTGGGGCCCACCGCCGTCCGACGCAACGCCCATGGCGCCCGAGCACCCGGCACAGTCGACGACCGAACTGCCGACGCAATTGGCGGCCGCAACGCCGAGCCGACCAACCCCAACACGACGACCGGGGCCTCCACCTGACCAAGCGTGGTGTTACTATCATGCCAGGTTCGGACAGAAGGCCCGGACATGCCGACCCCCGTGCACCTTTGGCAGGCCGGGAAACGGCCGGGCCGGCGTTCATTACCAGCCATGAGCGCCGGCCACACGGGCAACTTACTTTTCATCATGGACAAAGCGTCCAGACAGCGCTTCCTGTGCGACACCGGCGCCCAACTGAGCGTCATACCCGCCTCTGATCAGGACAGGCAGTCGGCGGTTTGCGGCCCCTCCTTGGTTGCGGCCAACGGATCGGCCATCCGCACCTTCGGCCCGCGCAACGTCACCCTCTGCTTCGGCGGCCAATGCTTTACTTGGACGTTTGTAACCGCAAACGTGCCCATGTCTCTGCTAGGCGCCGACTTCCTCTGCGCACACGGACTGCTGGTGGACGTCCAACGGCGTCGCCTCATCAACGCCGAGACCTTCAGCTCCCTGGTATGCACATTGAGCAGCTCCGCTCCGACCGAGCTGGCATGCTCCCTCCCGGCGGCGAACGAGTTTGCTCGCCTGCTCACGGAGTTCCCGGCCCTCACGCGGCCGACGTTTTCGGCCGTCGCAGTACGACATGGGATCGAGCACCACATACCAACCACGGGCCCGCCGGTCTATGCCAGAGCCCGCCGCCTTGACCCAGCCAAGCTCGCCGTGGCCAAAGCCGAGTTCGACGCTTTGGAACACCTCGGCATCGTGCGGCGCTCCGATAGCGCGTGGGCTTCGCCACTACACATCGTCCCAAAGCCAGGGGGCGGCTGGCGCCCATGTGGCGACTACCGCTGCCTTAACGACGCTACCACCCCCGACAGGTATCCGATCCCGCACATCCAAGACTTCTCCGCCTGTCTGGCAGGACGGGTCATTTTTTCAAAAATCGATCTCATACGGGGATATCACCAGGTACCTGTCAGGGCGGCCGACGTCCCTAAAACGGCCATCATCACGCCGTTCGGCTTATTCGAATTCCTACAGATGCCGTTTGGCCTCAAGAACGCGGCTCAGGTGTTCCAGCGCTTGATGGACGGCGTGCTGCGTGACCTGCCGTTCCTCTTCGTTTACCTGGACGACATCCTCGTCGCCAGCACGTCCCAGGCCGAGCACCTCCTCCACCTCCGAACACTGTTCGGGCGCCTCAGCGAGCACGGCCTCATCGTCAACCTGGCCAAATGCCACTTTGGCACGACGGCCGTTTATTTTTTGGGCCACCACATCACCAAGAACGGGGCCGTGCCGCTGCCAACCAAGGTCGAGGCCATCACCACGTTTCCGCGTCCCCGCTCCATAAAGGCCCTGCAGGAATTCCTGGGAATGGTGAATTTCTATCACCGCTTCGTGCCCCGCGCTGCTCAACTCATGCGGCCCCTCTACGAAGCCCTCCGGGGCAAGCCGGCCAAGCACGACATCGTCTGGTCCGCAGCAATGGATGCGGCCTTCCAAAGCTCAAAGCGGGCCCTCGCCGACGCAACACTGCTCGCTCACCCGGTGCTCAACGCTCCCATCGCCCTCACCACGGATGCCTCCGACTACGCGGTGGGCGCCGTATATGAGCAATGGGTGAACGGGGTTTGGCAGCCACTCGCTTTTTTCAGCCGGCAGCTCCGGCCGAACGAGCTCAAATACAGCACGTTTGACCGTGAGCTCCTCGGTCTACACCTGGCCGTTCGCCATTTCCGCCACCTCCTGGAGGGCCGACCCTTCACGGTGTTCGTCGACCACAAGCCGTTGGTTTACGCAATGGCCAAGGTCACGGAGCTGTGGTCGGCCCGCCAACAGCGCCAACTCTCCGCCGTCTCGGAGTTTACCACGGACATCCGGCACGTCGCCGGCAAAAACAACGCCGTGGCCGACTGTCTTTCTCGGGCCAGCGCGAACGCGGTCCACCTCGGCGTGGACTTCGCGCTTATGGCGGCGGACCAAACCACCGACACCATGGTGCAAGCCCTCCGGGCGGCGGACACGGGCCTCCGCCTGGCCGACATCCCCTTCGCGGACACTGTCCTGCTCTGCGACGTCTCCCAAGGCCAGCCTCGCCCCATCGTGCCCGTTACCTGGCAACGCTGCATCTTCACCTCCCTCCACGGCCTTTCCCACCCGGGCCGGAAAGCTTCCCAGAAGCTGGTGTCGGCACGATTCGTCTGGCACGGCCTTCGACGGGACGTCCACGATTGGACCAGCACCTGCACAGCCTGCCAACAGGCCAAGGTCCACCGACACACCCAGGCCCCGCTGGCACCTTTCACCGTGCCCGAACGACGTTTCGACCACGTCAACGTGGATCTGGTGGGCCCCCTCCCCCCATCACGGGGGTTCACACACCTGCTCACCATGGTGGATAGGACCACCAGGTGGCCGGAGGCCGTTCCCCTCGTCTCCACCACCACCGCCGACGTGGCGCAGGCTTTCATCGCCACCTGGGTCGCCCGCTTCGGTGCACCGGCGGACATCTCGTCAGACCGCGGACCGCAGTTCACCTCCGAGCTGTGGGGCGCGGTCGCCCGCAACCTGGGGGTCAAGCTCCACCGTACTACGGCCTACCACCCCCAAGCCAACGGGTTGTGCGAGCGATTCCACCACTCCATGAAGGCCGCGCTCATGGCCGGCCTTCAAGACGGCGGTTGGGCCGACCGGCTGCCGTGGGTCCTTTTGGGCCTCCGCACGGCCCCCAAGGAGGACCTCCGGGCATCCACCGCCGAGCTTGTCTACGGCCAGGCGCTACGCGTCCCGGGCGAATTCGTGCCCGACGCTACCAGTCCCTGGTCCGCAGCTCACCAGCGCTCGGACCTCCAGGAGGCCGCCCGACGGTTTGCCCCCGTGCCAAGATCCCACCACGGTGACCCCCAGTCCTACGTCCCCCCAGCGCTTCGCACAGCGGAGTACGTTTTTGTGCGTCATGACGCACATCGGGGCCACTCCGGCCGCCGTACGACGGGCCCTTCCGGGTCCTGCGACGGGACGACAAGTTGTTCGTCATCGACATCGGCGGCAGGTCGGACCGGATTGCGGTGGACCGCCTCAAGCCGGCGCACGTGGACATCGACCAACCGCCACGGTTGGCCCTTCCGCCGCGGCGAGGCCGCCCCCCGTCCATGGTGCCCCCCACTCGACCGCCCACCACCACACCGGACCCCTCCCCCCCCCCCCCCCCCCTACGACCCGCCAGGGGTCGTTTCGGCCAGGTCATCAGGACCCCCCTCAAATTGACCCTGCCAGTGCAAGTCAATTCTGGGGGGACGTGTGTAGCGGCTACCGCTGGGTTTACACAATCGCCTTGCACCTACCAAGGACGCAGAGCGATCACCATGCCGGGCTCGTCCAGGACGCCCGGGCAGGCCCGCGCTCAACTTGCCAGGCCTCGGCCGGGACGCCCGGGCATGCCCGGGCGACTTGCCAGGCCGCGTCCGGGACGCCCGGACATGCCCGCCCTCGACTTGCCAGGCCACGGCCAGGACGCCCGGCCATGCCCCCTCTCGCCTTTCCCGGGCAAACGCTCCGGGATAATGTGTGTATATATATATTGCTGCCCGATAAACGGGCTTTTCAGAGTACCCGAGTTGTTTTGTGACAATAAAGAAACTCGGACGAATTCCAGCTTTTTGTCGCGTCCATTCTTCCGATTGACGTGGGAGCACAGCTCCTACAATGTTCAAGATCCAGGGAAGTACAGGGGCATTTTACCAAGAAGGTGGTGAAGAGGATTCTGTTCGGGAGGATAAGGAAGAATGTGAGAATGGAGATCGGAGAAGACCAGCAAGGGTTGATAAAGGGTAGGGGGGATGATGGATGGGATGTTCACCCTGAGACAACTGATGGAGAAGAGGTTGGAGGTGCAAGGTGAAATAGCATTGGGATTTGTGCACCTGAAGAAGGCCCACGACACTGTCCCGAGAGAGATGGTAATGGCGACACAGGTGGATGGAAGTGCCGGAAGCAGAGGTTATGTTGGTTGAAGGGATGTACAAGGGAACAAAGGGAAGAGTTTTGATTGGTTCTCGGATGTCATAGGAGTTCAGTGTGAACATTGCTTTGAGGCAGGGAAGCACTCTCAGCCCACTCATGTTTATCATGGTGATGGAGCTGGTAAGCAGGAAGATGAACATGAGGGGTAGTATGGGGAGAATGTTGTATGGGGGCGATCTGGTTGTTGTAGTGGAGAGTGGGCAGGAGATGCAGGTAGTACCAGGGGAGTGGGAGGAGGCATTTGGGAAGCATGGGCTGAAAATGAGTATGGAGAAAACCAAGGTGATGTGGGTCAGGCAGCAGAGAAAATAAATGAATATCAGATGAGAGGGGAAGGAGAGCAGACAGGGAAATAGGTTTGAGTATCTGGGGGGGGGGGGGGGGGGACAGTGACTGGGGATGGTAAGTCAGAGTCAGAGATGCGGATGAGAATTCAGGTGGTCGTGAATGCATGGAGGAGGGTGAGAAAGATATTAAGGAAATTGAAAGGGAAGGTTCTGATGTTATGTGTAACGCTGGCCTACCTTTAGAGTCTGGAGATGGTGGCGCTGACAGAGACAACAACAGAGGCTGCAGGTTTGCGAGAACAACTTGGTCAGGAGGATTGCAGGAGTGAACAAGGTGGATAGAAGGAGGATGGATGAGGGAGGAGATTGGTGTGCAGATGAGATGGACAGGGAGATTGGTGAATGCCGACTGAGATGGGCTGGACACTAGTGCAGAAGGGGGAAGAGAGAATGGCAAATAGGAGCAAGGAGGAGCAAGGAGGAGCAAGGAGGAGCTTCTTCAGCGATAGGCTGAAGAAGCAAGGTCGGAGGAAAAGAGGTAGAGTGCAATTGAGATAGGATGACTGTGTGAGGAGGGATATCAGTAAGGTGGGGGTGGTTGGAGAGTGTAGAGAGTTGGCTGAGGACAGAGGAGAGTGGAGGAGTATCGTGGTCAATGCAGGACAGAAGCTTGGTACCATTGGACCTCACCCCTTACAAAGTGAAGAAGAGGAGAAGTACATAATCTCATTCAAGCATGCATATGCACAGAGGAGTAAGATAATTTTGAAGCGGCGAAATCACTTCAATATTTGGCCATGTCCTTCCTTCCATCCATCAAAATTGAAGAAGAAGAACCTTTCTAACCCACAGTGATACAATCTAAAGGGTTCTAAAGTGTAATTCTAGAGGGTTTTGTTTGTTTCTCGGCTTTCCCTATTTCATTTTAAAATGCCAAACTAAATCGCTTCCTTCGAACATGGGTGTGATTTCTAAAGGTTGAAACCGCCTCAATATTTGGCTATGTCCGTCCGTCATAAATGAAGAATAACCTTTCTAACCCACTGTGTTTAATTCTAAAAGGTTCTAAATGGTAATTCTATAGGGTTCTAAAGGGTAATTGGAATGTGTTCTAAAGGGTAATTCTATAGGGCTCTAAAGGGTAATTCTATCGACTTCAAAAGGGCAATTCTATAGAGTTCTAAAGGGTAATTGGAATGTGTTCTAAAGGTAATTCTATAGGGTTCTGAAGGGTAATTCTAAAGGTAATTCTATAGGGTTCTGAAGGGTAATTCTAAAGGGTTTCATTCCTTTCTAGGCTTTGCCTATTTCACATTGAAAATGCCAAACTGAACCTCTTCCTTCAGACACGGATGCAATTTTTATTCCCTCTGCCTGTATGGCAGTCAATCAAAATTGAAAATCATTCCAAACAGGAAACTTACTGTTTTTATGGATGTCATAAAAGACACAAACAACAGGCACAAAGAACTGTAACATGTTAAATAATGTGGTGTAAAAGACACTGCATCATCGGCGGTAAACTTACAGAATAAATTTTTATACGACCTTTAAAATATTTACTTTATTTCCATTGAATTATATACTTGAACACGGTAGAACACAAATCGTCTTCTTCCCAATAAAAAAAAAATCTACAGTTTAGCAGTACTTGGACAAATATTACGCAATTTTAGGCCAATCAACCAATCAAATATGCCTCAAACTTAATGTTGGGGGGTCATGTTATTGAGATTCAGACAAAATGGCGGCTTGTAGGAAATGAAATATAGATCATGCTTGGAAACACAAAGCAAGAGTTTAAAGGAACCATCCCATGTCATTATTCTCAAGACTGCACAGGGTAAGGTGTTGTGGCGGACACGATGGCTCGCTGGCACGGTGACATCATTCCGCGCACCAAGAGGGTGTCGGCCACGCCCAAGGGGTAGGCGTGGCCTCGGGATATACACGGGGCGCGCAGCCCCGAGCACCTCAGTGCTATAGTTGAGCTTTGGAATAAAGACTCTTTTTGGTTACCCGCATTGTTGCTTATCTTCTTGGCAAACAAGTCGTGCGCATAGCACCGCACTACACTGGTGACCTCGACGCTGGTTCAGCCGCCGCTGACCAACAGAACGCGCCAATGTCAAATAACGCGGTCGCAGTGAAGCTCCCTGAGGTTTGGGAAGCTCAGGCCGAGGTATGGTTCGTGCAGGCCGAGGCACAGTTCCAACTTCGAGGCGTAACGGGTAACGGCGGATGAGACGCGTTATTACCACGTCATCGCCGCCCTCGGGCCCGGCACAGCCGCCCGAGTCGTGTCCGTCCTGCGGAACCCACCGGCCGACCACAGGTACGAGGCGCTCAAACGTCTCCTCATCGCCACGTTCGGCCTCACGGAGTGCGAACGGGCAGACCGCCTCCTGGACCTTCCCGAACTCGGCGACACACGACCATCGGTGCGGATGGATTACATGCTGTCGTTGCTGGGTGACAAAGCCCCGGATTTTATTCCGGGCGCTCTTTCTATGCCAGCTACCGGCACAGGTACGCCTCGTGTTGGCTGGTTCCAAAATAAAGGAACCCCGCGCTCTGGCCGTCGAGGCCGACAAGTTTTTCACGGCTTGTGACACGCGGGCGAGAGTCGGTGCGGCCGTCGCGGATCCCGAGGCTGATGCTGCTGCACACCTCGTGGATCCCGAGGCTGATGCCGATGCACACCTCGTGGCCGCCGCCACACCCCGCCCACCACCACCGTGAAAACCGTGGCCTCCACCTCCGCCGCAAACCTGATGCCGTTTCCACGCCAGGTTTGGCCACAAGGCTAGGAATTGTTGCCCGCCGTGCTCGTTTGGCAAGTCGGGAAACGCCCGGGCCGGCGCTCGGTAGCGGCTTTGAGCGTCGGCCTTTCCGGCAGCCTCCTTTTTGTCACGGACACCTTGTCCGGGCGTCGCTTCCTCTGCGACACAGGCGCACAGGTGAGCGTTATCCACGTCCGACAAGCGAACCGCGGGCCGGGGCCCCGCGTTGCTTGCAGCCAACGGTACACCCATACGCACATTCGGGAAGCGCTGCCTCTCCCTGCGGTTCGGAGGGCAATGCTTTCAATGGACGTTCGTAACTGCCAGCATGCCCATGGCATTGCTCGGTGCGGACTTCCTATGTGCAAATGGGTTGTTGGTGGACGTGAAGCACAGACGCCTCGTCCAGGCCGAAACGTTCAGCTCGCTTGCTTGCACGCTGAGCAGTTCATTGGGCAGCTCCCTGAGCGGCTCACCGAGCGGCTCGCCAAGCGGCTTGCTGAGCGGTTCGGTCCCGGCGAGGTTGGTCTGTACGCGTCCGGCAGCGGACGAGTTCACCCGCCTCCTCGCCAGCTTCCCGGCCCTCATGCGGCCCACCTTCTCTGCGGTGGCCGTCAAGCACGGGGTGGAACATCACATCCCCACCGTCGGGCCACCGGTCTATGCCCGGGCACGCTGCCTCGAGCCGACGAAGCTCGCGGTGGCGAAGGCGGAGTTCGCTACGCTGGAGCGGCTGGGCAACGTACGGTGCTCCAAGAGCGCTTGGGCGTCGCCACTGCACATCGTGCCGAAGCCCGGCGGGGGATGGCGGCCGTGCGGAGACTACCACCGCCTCAACGATGCCACCACCCCCGACCGCTACCCGGTCCCTCACATTCAGGAATTTTCCGCCCGGTTGGCGAAAATGTCCTTCTTTTCTAAGGTGGACCTCATCCGCGGATACCACCAGGTCCCCGTCAGGCCGGAGGACATACCGAAGACGGCCGTCATTACACCATTCGGCCTCTTCGAGTTTCTTTGGATGCCCTTCGGGTTGAAGAATGCGGCTCAGGCGTTCCAACGGTTGATGGACAGCGTCTTGCGCGACTTGGATTGCGTTTACGTCTACCTGGACGACATCCTCGTCGCAAGCGCGTCCCGCGAAGAGCACCTCCGCATGCTCTTCGAACGCCTGCGCCAGCATGGCCTGATCGTAAACCCCGCCAAGTGCCGGTTCGGCGTCGCCGAAATCGACTTTTTGGGGCACCGCATCACCATGCACGGGGCCACCCCCTTACCGGCAAAGGTGGAGGCGGTCAAGGGGTTTCCGCGCCCCCGCACGATCAGGGGGCTCCAGGAGTTCCTGGGCATGGTAAACTTTTACCACCGTTTCCTGCCCCGCGTCGCCCAGCTCCTGCGCCCCCTGCACGAGGCCCTCCGGGGGAAGCCGGGCAAAGGTGACGTTGTTTGGACTGAGCAGATGGACGCGGCGTTCGCGGGCGCGAAGCTTGCCTTGGCTAACACCACCATGCTCGCGCACCCGGCGCTCGATGCACCGATCGCCCTCACCACCGACGCGTCAGACTACGTGGTGGGCGCGGTGCACGAGCAATGGGTGCGTGGTGCTTGGCAACCGCTGGCGTTTTTCAGCCGGCAGCTTCGCCCGCACGAACGCCGGTACAGCACCTTCGACCGCGAGTTGCTCGGGCTCCACCTGGCGGTCCGGCACTTCCGCCATCTGCTCGAGGGCCGTTCGTTCATGGCCTTCGTCGACCACAAGCCCCTGGTCTTCGCGATGGCCAAGGTCGCCGAGCCATGGTCGGCCCGGCAGCAGCGTCACCTTTCGGGCGTGTCCGAGTACATGACGGACATCCGGCACGTCGCGGGGAAGGACAACCCGGTGGCGGATTGCCTTTCCCGGGCCGTCGCCCACGCGGTCCACCTCGGGATCGACTATGCCCGGATGGCGGCGGACCAGACCGCCGACCCCGACGTCCAGGCCTTGCGGACCGCCGTCACGGGCCTCCGCGTCACCGAGGTGCGGTTCGACGGCACGGGCACGGCCCTGTTGTGCGACGTCTCCCTCGGGCGGCCTCGCCCCATCGTGCCCGCGTGCTAGCAGCGCCAGGTTTTTGACGCCATCCACGGCCTGTCCCACCCAGGCACGAAGGCCTCCCAGAGGCTGGTCGCCGACAAGTTTGTCTGGCATGGCCTCCAGAAGGCCGTCCACGATTGGACCAGGACGTGCCTCGCGTGCCAGCGCGCGAAGGTGCACCGCCACACCCAGGCCCCGTTGGCCCCGTTCACGGTGCCCGAACGTCGGTTCGACCACGTTCACGTGGACTTGGTGGGACCTCTGCCCCCCTCGCGGGGTTTCACCCACGTCCTCACCATGGTGGACCGCACCACCCGGTGGCCGGAGGTCGTGCCTTTGGCGGCGACGATGGCGGCGGACGTCGCGCAGGCGTTCATTGCCACCTGGGTTGCCCGGTTCGGCGCCCCCTCGGACATCTTGTCCAACCGTGGCCCCCAGTTCACCTCGGAGCTCTGGGGGGCGGTCGCGCGGGGGCTCGGCATCCAGCTGCACCGCACCACGGCCTACCACCCCCAGGCCAACGGCCTGTGTGAGCGCTTCCACCGCTCCTTGAAGGCCGCGCTCCGGGCCACCCTCCACGATGGCGGCTGGGTCGACAGGCTCCCCTGGGTCCTGCTGGGCCTCCGGACGGCACCCAAGGACGACCTGCGCGCATCCGCGGCGGAGTTGGTCTTCGGACAACCGCTGCGGGTGCCGGGCGAGTTCCTCCCCGACTCCACGGCACCATGGTCCGCGGCGCAGCAGCGCTCCGCACTGCAGGAGACCGCCCGGAGGTTCGCCCCGGTGCCGACGGCGCACCACGGGTGCCCGCCAACGCACGTCGCCCCGGAGCTTCGCACGGCGGAGTACGTGTTCGTCCACCACGACACCCACCGGACACCGCTGCGGCCCCCGTACGACGGGCCCTTCCGCGTGCTGGAGACCGGGGCGAAACACTTCACCCTTGACATCGGCGGTACTCCTGACCGCGTTTCCGTGGACCGCCTCAAGCCGGCCCACCTCGACGTGGACCACCCCCCGCCAGTGGCTCGGCCCCCGCGGCGGGGCCGCCCCCCGGTCCTGCACCCATCCCAGGTGCCGCCGGAGGCATCCCAGATGACATCCCGGCATCCCAGACGCCGCCAGCCGCCAGAGGGCGCTTCGGCCGGGTCATCCGTTTGCCCCGCAAACTGACCCTTCAGGTGCGCGGGAATTCTGGGGGGGCGCGTGTGGCGGACACGATGGCTCGCTGGCGCGGTGACATCATTCCGCGCACCAAGAGGGTGTCGGCCACGCCCGAGGGGTAGGCGTGGCCTCGGGATATACACGGGGCGCGCAGCCCCGAGCACCTCAGTGCTATAGTTGAGCTTTGGAATAAAGACTCTTTTTGGTTACCCGCGTTGTTGCTTATCTTCTTGGCAAACAAGTCGTGCGCATAGCACCGCACTACAGTGTTCTATTAACTCTCTAATTCCAACTTCCACCAATCATTCCTGCTTGAATCAATCATTCCTGCTTGCCACTAATCATTCGAAACTTGTACCAATCATTTAAAACTTTCATCAATCATTCCTGCTTGCCAACAATCATTCCAAAGTTGCACCAATCATTCGAAACTTGTACCAATTATTCCAAACTTTCATCAATCATTCCAACTTGCATCAATCATTCTAAACTTGCACCAATCATTCCTGCTTGAATCAATCATTCCTGCTTGCCACCAATCATTCCAAACTTGCACCAATCATTCCAAAGTTGCACCAATCATTCGAAACTTGTACCAATCATTCCAAACTTTCATCAATCATTCCAACTTGCATCAATCATTCTAAACTTGTACCAATCATTCCTGCTTGAATCAATCATTCCTGCTTGCCACCAATCATTCCAAACTTGCACCAATCATTCCAAAGTTGCATCAACCATTCCAAACTTGTACCAATCATTTCAAACTTTCATCAATCATTCCTGCTTGCCACCAATCATTCCAAAGTTGCACCAATCATTCCAAACTTGTACCAATCATTCCAAACTTGTACCAATAATTCCAAACTTCCATCAATAATTCCTGCTTGCCACCAATCATTCCAAACTTGCACCAATCATTCGAAACTTGTACCAATCATTCCAAACTTATATCAATCATTCCTCTTGTGCCAATTATTCCTGCTTGCCACAATCATTCGAAACTTGTACCAATCATTCCAAACTTCCATCAATCATTCCTGCATGCCATCAATCATTCCAAACTTGCACCAATCATTCCAAAGTTGCATCAATTATTCCTGCATGCCATCAATCATTCCAAACTTGTACCAATCATTCCAAACTTCTATCAATCATTCCTGCATGCCATCAATCATTCCAAACTTGCACCAATCATTCCAAAGTTGCATCAATTATTTGAAACTTGTACCAATCATTTCAAACTTTCATCAATCATTCCTGTTGCATCAATCATTCCTGCTTGTACCAATCGTTCCTGTTGTACCAATCATTCCAAACTCACACCATTAATTTCTGTTTGCACCAATCCATGTTCAGCCACCTCTCACCCTTCAAGAAACATTTATTCTTGTCGTTATTAAGGTCCCATAACAGCACA
Source organism: Myxine glutinosa (assembly GCF_964187855.1). NCBI lineage: Eukaryota > Metazoa > Chordata > Myxini > Myxiniformes > Myxinidae > Myxine > Myxine glutinosa. Next base: position 72,713,562 of record NC_136266.1, on the reverse strand, counting down.
GGCAAGTAATTGTCATTGCTTTTGGAGGCAACCAAGAGAAGAAAATAAAGTAAAGGGTTACTCGAAAGTGATACAAAACAGACATTTGTAGCTGAATGACCTTTCCCTGTTCTTGATTTGCCCTGTATTCTGTGTGCGAGTGAGCAGGACAGCTGCTTTTAAGAACCAGCACAGGGACTGGAATTTCCTGGGGCCAAAATGTGAAACACTTCGTCCATATTTGCCCTACCTGTAAAAAAAAAAAAAAAAAAAAAAAAAATCACAATGCCACAACCTACTGTCACTATTGATAACCGTCCAATGAAAAATTCCAAGTTTGGGCCAGGTAAACCTTTTGAAAAAAATTCCAAAATAGTGATGACGACAAACCGGTGTGTAAGGATAAATGATGCATTCGAACATCAATTAAAAATGCGTTTTTTAAACTTTCCAATGAAAACTAGAACGACACTTAGTAGAGAGCAAACCTCCACCAGTCTGAACAGCTTATGTTTTGTATCCCACTGATAGGCCGGATCCGGATCCGGATCTTCACCAAATTCTAATCAATTCGTCCTCGTCTCACACGCAATCTGTCCACCAAGTTTTGTCCGAATCCGTCCCTAACTTTTTGAGATATCCTGCTCACAGACAGACAAACAGGGGAAGAGGGGGCAACATAACCTATGTCCACCATGGTTGACAGAAGTAATAAATCGAATTATTTTATATTTTTGTGACCAGGAGCTGTCTATTTATTACGAACGCAAATATGGACCAATTATTGACCACTATCTTCCATACATCCCTTGAATCAAATCTACAAAATGTTTTAACTGGTGCTTTGAAGGCACGGCCATATTTTAGATAATGCTTTAAGCCGGTTACTCCATCTGCTAAATTTCCTATATAAGTGTTAGATATCCCACTCTACCAGTCTACCTTTTGCAAGGAAGGGGTATTGTGTAGTGGTATATAGATATCTACTGTATTTTATCCTTAAGTAATCATGTATTTGTTCTGTCGTCTCAGTAATCTAATATGTTGAAAACAGCTGTCATTGCCCTTTAACATATGAAATTTCATGGGAATGTTGTGGGCTTTTAGCCCATTAGGAAATCCTGTCGATGGGAATTGCACAAAATGATATCCCTCTGTGGGAGGGTATGGTGTAGACTTGAGGCCCACTGAAGCTCCATCCTTGGGGACTGCACCACCTCCATTATCTTTGCAATGTTTCTTCGATGAGACGCACCTTCTAAGCACCATAACGACAAGGGTCACATTGCATGAATGCAGGTTGGTGCAGTGCTCAGGATGGGGTCTCAATGGACCCATATGGTATTGTTACGTTTGTAGAGGATAGGCAGTGATTACCTTAGAGCCAGGTAGAGTGTATATATTACCATGCTCCATCTGTCGCATGAAGAAGAAGAAGAAGAAACCCCATGTAATAAGTAGGAAATTTGTGTAGACCGTGTCGGGTAAGCTTGTATCTTCGTCCCCATGAGAGGGGTGGGGTATGTTAATTAGTGAGGGATTATAGATAAATTAATCCCCTGTATGTAATTGCCTCTGCAATCTTTTCCTGTGCTATTTATGACACCGCACTACACACCATAGCCAAGCCAAGCCAAGCCAAGCCAAGAAATCGACACCATAATTAATAACGCTAAATAAAAACCAACGAGAAACAAGACATTGAGCACTATCGCTGATAACACCGACTTGGTGAGCACAAGGCACAGGTAGGTTCATGAGGCCACTCCTCGAAAACCAGTGATTGGTCCGGGATTTGATAGGCACAAGGACTGGTAAGATGTGACTCGCTGATAGGAGCAGATATGGAGACGTCGTGGGATGACGGCAGAGCCTCAATTACAAAATAATTAGGACGGCGGGCATTTTGTCTCACAGGATCTGGTGGTGAATGGTCGTGTGCCGACATTTTCTGCTTCTCGTTCTGGATTCCATAACGAACGGTCGCTATTGCTCATGCGCAAGGAAGATTCATCACGAATTGCCGTGTTCCAACATCTTCATAGTGATCGTGAGGAATAACTGTGGACCGAGAACTGTGGTTTCCCACGCACGGACGAAGAAGACGAGCACGGCTGGGCGAACGCAGGTGCGCGAGGCCTAGTTCATGCCCATGGCAGCACAGCTTGCATTTTCCCGCCAAGGAAGCAAGGGGGTTTTGACGATTCCTGGAGAGATTTAAGAACCGATTCGAGCTAAGTGCCACAAACTACACATATTTATTTTTCAGTAATTTTATCCCTTATCTGTATTCGGGTCTGTGGGAGCGCTCCGATTAGGAATTTAGTTTATCGTGTATTTCCTTTGTTACCGGCATTTTGGTTAATAAAGCCGGCATTTTCTTGTACATTGTAAATCCTGTGTAGTTTGAATTATTTATTGCAGGTTTGAAGACTGCCAGTGGACTCGTGAAGGTAAACGCTTACGGCATCTCCCCCACCAGCTTCCCTCGCGTTCTGAGCCAGATGATTGAGGGAGCCAGATGATTGAGGGAGCCAGATGATTGAGGGAGCCAGATGAGTGAGGGAGCACGAACAAAGCAGTTCTAAAGAGTTCTATGGAAAGAGTTCTGTGGAGAGCTTTGACGCGCTGCTGCGAAGCAACGCCGCCATGTGAACCAGATTGCGGTGGAATCGGCGGCCGCTCATCTCCAGCCCTGCCGTTTGCACGGACCTGAACCTCATCAGCCCTGTGATCCCACCTTCTCTCCTTCCAGCCATTCGTTCCTGCCTTCATCCCCCATTCGTGTGAGTCTGCTCGTCGTCTGTCCTCTGTGTTGTCTGGGGTATAAGTTACGCTTGCTATAAGGATTGCACTGGGTCTTCTTCTTCTTCTTCTGCAAATTAATTTCGTTTCTTTCCTTCTCCTTTGGTTTCTTTGGTTGTGTAAATAATAATAATAAATACCTGTTCCTCCTTCACTTTGGTTTTCTTTCCCATCCGATCGCTTTCGTCCTGTCCCCCATTGATATACGTGGCACGATTTGGCCAATGCTCAGGATCGGGTTAGTAATTGTTAAATGGCTCGAACTCCGGGTTGCTAAAAACCGCTCGGCAACTAGTCTATCTAAAACCGTGGTTCGAGCGGGAGTCGCTTCCCTGCTTCACGGTCAGGAGTGGCACTCAGGTCCTTGGGACTTTTCATTGACCAATTACCCTGGCTGCTCCAGACCGGAAGGAGCATTGGGATTTCCAGGACTCACGTCGGTCAGTAACAGACAAGGGGCTAACCCCCCCCCCCCCCCTTTGGTAAGGGAGAAAAGGCCGACGTTGAGATCCGTAACTTGGACTTAGTACCGACCCCTGATGCACTCCCACCTTCACGTCAAACTCACCACTGTTCCCGTCCTTCGTCCTTACAGCTGTGCGCGCTCTTTTGTACATTGCCATCACTACTCTGATCAACCATTCCTCCACTCCTAACTTCCTCAATGCCCATGTCACTACGTCACATGGAACCCTATTGAATGCTTTCTCCAGATCAACAAACCCAGGAAACAACTTCTTGCTCTTCTCCATGTACTTCGACTGCAACTGCCTCACAATAAAAAGCACGTCTGTCGTTCCTCTTCGTGGCATAAATCCAAACTGCATTTCGTCAATCTTCACTTTCTTCCTTATCCTCCTCTCCAACACCCTTTCCAATACCTTCATTCCATGCTCCAATAACTTTATCGCTCGATACGAGCCACAGTCCAGAGGGTCACCTTTCCCCTTGTATAGAGGGCCGAGGGTACTCAGTTCCCAATCCACTGGAATGCGGCCTTCTTTCACCACCAGATTACAGATCTCTGTCATTCTCTTCACACCCTAACTTCCTGCTGCCTTCAACATATCTCCCACAACTCCCGTCGGCCCTCCCGCTTTTCTACTCTTCATTGCTTTTATCGCTTCCTCAACTTCCTTCTCGGTTATCTTCTCTGCCGGTCCTAAAACTGGGTTACTCTCTATGTTGCCATCCCATTCATTCTCTGCATTCAACAGTATTTCCATATATCTCTTCCATCTTCCTTTAATTCCATCTGGGTCGACAACGATTTGTCCCACTTCATCCTTCAAGCAACGCACCCCCATCACATCACACCTCTTTCGTTATCTGCATTGCAATCCTGAATACAGCTCTCTGATCCTCTTCCAAATCCAAGCGTTCTCCGAATATTTTCCAACATGCCTCCTGCGCCTTTGCTACCTCTTTATTTGCAGCCTTCTTGGCTGCCTTATAACTTTCATGCTCTGCCTTTTCTGCCCCCATACCCTTCACCTTCTGCCACTCCTTGAACTTCTTCCTCTTCTCATCAATCTTCTTTCCAACTTCATCATCCCACCACCATGTTTCCGAGTGCCTCGGTGGTCCTTTTGTCCATCCACATACCTCACCAACTGCTCCCAACAGACTATATTTCATTGACATCCAACCACTTTCAAGCTCAACCACATCATCCTCTACCCTACTCAGCCTCTCTTTTAATGCCTCCCTCACTGTCACCTCTTTCAACCTCCACACCTTCATTCTCGGTTGGTACTTCACCCGCCGAGCTCTCCTCGCACCTTTCACCCTTATGTCGCAGACAACCAAGTGGTGCTGTGAAACAGCCTCTTCCCCCAGGATCACCTTTGTGTCCCGGAGGTGCCCCCTATCTCGCCTACGCACCAGCAGGTAGTCAACGGTTGTCGTCGACCCACCTGACGTGTATGTAACAAGCTTATTATCCTCTTTCTGGAACTGAGTATTACAAATCAACAAATCAGCTCCATCAGCAAGCTCCAAAATCCTTTCACCTTCTCCATTTCTCACACCATATCCGTAACCCCCATGAAGTCCCTCAAAACCGTCCATACTCCTTCCCACATGTCCATTCAGGTCTCCTCCTACCACAACAACTTCCTCATCTTTCACGTTTTCCATCAGCTTGTCTATTGCACACCAGAACTTGTCCTTCTCTTCATCGCTCTGACCAACCTGCGGTTGATTTGGTTCCGAGTACATGTATATATGTATATATATATATTGTTGCGGACGCGGTTAAAGATGTTATTTTACCGAGCGGTTGGTATTACCACGACCGAACAGTTATTCCCCGATTAGAACCCGATTCCACCCAAACGTTGGCCGGATCGCACCGCGGCTGCTCAATGAGGGAAAAGACTAAAACGACGAATGCAAAGAGGAAGACGAAGGCAAAGAAAGGTTTGGAAATACTACTAAATTTATTTACTATTTACACACATAAGCAAAAAGAAAGCAGTCACGTTTATTTACAGCACATAAGACACAGGTGGCACAGTGAAAATACTAGCTTACCTACAGTCTTAATTAACCCAGGACAGAACAAACAAAAGACAGACTCACGCGGGGAATGATGACAGGAATCGCAGGAGGTGGATGGCTGGAGGTGAACGCTTGGTGGAGCCAACATGGAGCTTGGTGGAGCTTTGGTGGAGGTGAACGCTTGGTGGAGGTGAATGCTTGGTGGAGCCAACGCGGAGCTTGGTGGAGCCTTGGTGGAGGTGAACGCTTGGTGGAGCCAACATGGAGCTTGGTGGAGCCTTGGTGGAGGTGAACGCTTGGTGGAGCCAACGCGGCTGGTGGGGGGTTGGTGTGACGGGTTCTCTCTCCTTCCCTCACAAGCTTCAGGACTCTTTCTCTCTCTTTCTTAGTCCCACCCAGTCCAACAACTTCCTCTCTTGCTTAGTCCAACTCAAGGCCTTTCTGTCTTCTGATCTCCTCCCTCCTCCACTCTCTCTGGGGGCCTCTGCCTCGGGTTATATAAGCCCCACCCTTGACCCTTTGCGAACCTCCCCAAAACGTTCTCTCTCCGCCCTCTAAAGCCAACCCCTCGTTCTGGGTTGGTCGGCAAGGGCTGGTTCACTCCTCCCCTCTATGACGAGGTGGGGACCCGCCTTTCTTCCCCAACCCTGCCTCGTGGTCAATGGCGGATGAAGGGAAAACCGCCCAAAATGCAGTTGGCAATTGACGAAAAGGGGGAATGGAGGTTTTGGGAATGGGAATGAAGGGAATCTATCTCTTTCACTTGGTGCAATGGAGTACTTCTATTAATGGGAGACACAGCCTTACCCTAAAACACAGAATAAGATATAACTATCGAACAGGGGTATTCTATGATTGGCTGACGTGTATGCTTGTGGACTAATTATGGGACGCCCTTTGACCTTTACACAACTCCGGAGGCAGGGGGCGCAGAATAACAATAATAATAATAATAAAGCACACAATCAAAAAAAAATACAGTCCTCATATCCGCAACACTGCACCCTCCTCCTCTTAGGCACGACCCGGGCCTACAACTTTTATTTAGTGTGACACGTAGGTGTAGTTCCCTCTACTTTTAACCTGACCCTGAGTGCGACAGTTTTTAAAACATAAATAAATGTGTCCCGCTGCTCCATTGCACCCTGCCTAACAGACTTACGCCCACAGTTAACCGAATTGCGGAATGGTCTTCAAACTATACATTGACGGTGGGGAGCATTATTTACAATGACTCTGCCTTTATTTACAAGACTAACCCAGGACCTGTAATTGTTCTTTCTGGGGGGGAGACAGTCTGCTCTGCATCAATGCACCATTAAAGCACCCAAAAACGCACCAATACACACCCAAGCACCAATCGGTGCAGTCACCATTGTTCAAGAAAATAAAACCAACAACCCCTAACCCTGCAGGTGATCTCTTGCTCTTCGGCTCCCTCTGCTGGTTATTATTATTGTCTCCCAGTTGTTGTCATTCTTTCATTTTCTTACTGGCGGCCTATTTGTAATGTGTCCGTTTTATTTATTTTATTTATGGCCCACAGGGCCGACTACATGTGGTTCACCTGTGGGGCATCGGTGCCCTGTGGCCAAGGTCCGCCAGCAAGATTTCGGGCCCTCATGGCCGGTTCCAGCAGAGGGGCCATGCCCCAACCCATGGGGTCCATACGTGGTGCTCGGCCACAGGCATGTGGTCCATAATGTGGTGCATCGATGCAGACAGCTGGTTCTGAGAGTGCCGGGCGCACAATGGCCGACTCACGCACGCTCCCCTCGGTGCCCAATGGCGCACAGGTCATGTGGGAGACAAAAGAGACAAATGAGCGAGCGGTAAGGTCACAAGGGTACACATCAATAAGGCAATGCAAGGCGAAATGCGTACGGAGAGCGAAGTGAGAAAGCTCGTCCCTACCGTACGTCACCCCCCTGTCACCTACACTACCCTTGCCCTTACCCCATATGTACAAAATCTACACATTACCAATCCGTCGCTACTGTCACGTCTCCCCATATTTCCTCTATACCAAATTCGTCACCACAATCCCTCTAACCAAAATTTGCCATCACCCAATTCATCATCAATCCTCATAAGGAGGAAGAGATGGAACATCAAGCACAATGTCACACCCACGTCATGATGCGTCTCACATTCCAAACATTTGCACAGTAAAAAATAATCAAAACATGGCATGGTGTGGAGTACCTGTCACCTCAGGTGAGTGGATGCAGATGGTGCGAGGAGACTTCCTAATCCTAACTATCCTCTAAATGACATTAACACACTTTACACTACCCGGGGTCTCTCCCTGCCAATCCATTGGCCAACTTACACTATGGGTTCTAAAAACCAAATTCCCATTGACCAAACTGTGGTGCTTCTCAATTTGGGGTCTCACTCCCCCGATTCATCTCCCGGTGCCCTTGCACAATTTCTGGGCTGTGACGTGTAGCTCTCCCTGCAGGTCTACCCACCTGCACACCTCCACCACTGCAGTTGCCTCCCGAGCTTACCTGCTCCTCACCCTAACCTATCTAACTGGGGAAGGCCCCTCCTGGCTCTGTCACCCCTTGGTGCCCTCTGGCACTGGGCTACCCGGGTCCGTCCTCCGGATCCTCGGGCCCCATCCACAACTACCGGCTCCCAGAGCCCACCTGCGGCCTCACCTGGTCGACATCCTCACAGTGGTGGAGTGCCCAAACCAACTACACACACTAACACGCTACACGCCCAGCCATTTCCACAACACTAATGCACCCATCCAAACATCATTCTTCCAACCGCACCACAGATGCCAATATCCAACCACAATTTACCTGTACCCTCTACCTAACACTTACACTACCCGCCCCGGGTATCCGTGATGGGGGTCCATCCTTCCCCCATTCACACCTTTGCACCATCCACTCCACTCCACAATTTCCACCATACTCACTCCACGACCATCCATTCCAATACTCCAGATATTCCACACTACCATTTGTTCCACACAACCATTCTCCATACCTGTTGTTGCACACCTGTGCACTCACACCTGGTGCCACCTGCACCCTCCTCCTCTTCCTGGACCATTTGGTCAGCACGACTCATCACTATCACTCCCTCATACACTGCTCCATCCACCTGTTCAGTTGCACCTGTTCCTCACACACTGCTCAATACACTTGAATACACCTCCAACACTCACTCGGCATCATCTGAACTACCTGTTGCCCTGCTAACTTAGTGCTCCCCGTCTTCCCTTTAAACTAAGCACATACCACGTCATTATCATCCACTCTAATCTACCTGCGTCCCCACTACAGGTATCATTGTCACTAACTAATCTTAACGTCACCTAATGTCATCTTCGCTAGATCCCTACACACGATATCCGAACCCACCCGGGCTAGTTTTCACTGCCATCAACCCCATAAGCTAGTGCTCCTTTGCCCCCCTCTGTGAGGGATGGTGGATTTGCCATCCCACCACATCGGGGAGGTCCTACTATCAATTTCGCACACCTAAATCCAACCAATCAAAAATTTTGCCAATCTGCCAATCACCGTACCAATCATCAAATTTCGCCTTTTTCTAATTTTGGGGCCAAAACACTAACCTCATCACACAGTCTACTCACTAATGCCTCTCGGTGCGCCAATTCCTGTCCAAAGCCCGGCTTCGTAAAGCCGCGCAATGAATGCGGGTTGTTTGGTGCCGGCGGCTGGATGCATCCGGCACTTGGTGCAGGGAAGGACGCTTACCCGGGCCGAGATCCCACGCACCACCTCGGCGTGGAGCCATCCAATTGCCCGATCTCGACCTGCCGGAACGCCTTAACAAAAAGGGGTCGCCATGACGACCCTTTCTATCGGTCTGCCCGTTCCGCCTAGCGGAGCACGGACGTGGCTGTTCCAAGCGCGGCCCAGCGTGGATCACGTACGGCGGTCCTTTTGAACCCGCCGTGGCTCGGATCCCCGCTGGTTCTCGCGGCACGCGAAGCCCGGCACGCACCGAGGGCCCGATTCGGCTATAAGTCGCTCTAACCGCTAACCCGGTTACCGTCGATGCCTCACCTGGATGCTTACACGCATACGCTACCCCTTTCACCCTCACCGAGCTCGGTGTTCCAACGCCACCCGTACACCCCGCATACTTCGTCATTGCATTCGTTCTTTCGCTCACAGACTTGGTCACACACCTGACCACCGAACACCTTTGCACGCACTCGTCGCTCGCACACCTCACCAACACACCTCTTCGCGCCCCCTCCTCGGTCACCTCCTCTGTGACAACCACAGGTGTGCTCTCACTCGCACACCCAACCACGTGCCTCACGACCAACTCAAGTGTGCATTCCCACACACGCTCTACCATTCCAGGTGTGCATCCTTCCATTCCAGGTGTACATCCTCGCTCACCTGTCACAACCAACTCACGCTCCGTGTCACTCTCACTACTTTCACCACCAATCTTGACAGCGCACTCCCCCTTACTCTCGACAGCGCACTCTTTCCTCATGCACCTGTCCGTTACACACCTTTCTCACGCACACTCTTGCGCACACTCTCCCGTTACACCCTCTGCAACACTCACCACAGGTGTGCATTCTTCCTTACTTTTGACAGCGCACTCTTTCCTCATGCACCCGTCCCTTACACACCTTTCTCGCGCATCCTCTTGCGCACACTCTCCCGTTACTTCCCCCGTAACACTCACCACAGGCGTGCATGGTTCCGTTACATCCTCTGTAACACTCCTCACTACGCGCTTCCATGTGCTCCCTCGCACACGCGCTACGACCGACTCACTCTCGACAGCACACTCACTCCTCGGCGTGCACTTTTTCCTCACACACCCCATGGTCGGACATTCTCGCACACCTCTTTTTTCGCACACCAGACCTGTCGCACACTTCACCAACGGCCTCTCACGAACACCCGGGTCCACATCAACCCCCAAGCCGACTGAAGCTCCCCTCACATCATGTACATTTCCGATTATATCGCCACTCACCTTGGCACCTCTTCGTCGCACCTCTTCTGCCACCTGCAAACTCTTTATTTGGTTAGTGAGCATCACATCATGAGTTGAGCACCGACCTTGTACATATTCCATTACCTCCTCCTTTATTTCTCCCTTAGTTTCTGTCCGTCTCTTCTTAATTTCACTCACCTCGTCTTCCACTTCCTCTAATTTTTGCTTCACCTCTTCTTTTATTTCCCGGTGCGTCTCCTCAAGTTCGTCCTCTAAGGCTACCTTGACCGTCTCTATGTGCATCCTCACCTGCCGGTCCTTTGTCTCCATTATCTCTGTCACCTCGTCCACCCTCATTGTCAGTCCCTCACGTACCATCTGACATTGCCTCTGTGTCGCTATTAAGTCATTTTTAATTTCTTTTTGTGTCGCCTTTAACCCTCCTCGTACCGCAGTGTTCCTTTGAACCTGCTCCACTAACTCCGTCTGTCCCTCTGTCAGCTGTTCCACCTCCTCCGTCAGATCTTCTATTCCCCCTTGTAACTTTGCCGTCCCATTTCTCACCTCTTTCTCTATCCGCTTTTCGCCTCGCTTTACCTCCTCGCGTACCCCCGAGACCTCCTCACTTACACCTCGTCGTATCTCCTCTTTCATCTCCTCCATCTCTTTTGTAGATGCCACCCTCATCTGTCCCAATTCATCCCTCTGAGCATCCAATTTACTTTCTAACCCGATTTTCACCTCCTCTATCTGGTTCCCCATCTGTTCGATTTCCCGGGCGGATTGCTCCCCTATTTCCCGCAATTTGCCTTCCATCCTATTTTCTAACCCCATTAACCCATTTTTCACCCCCTCTAACTGATTCTCCTGGGCAGCCATTCTATTTTCCACCCCCGTTAACCCATTCTTTACCTCTTTTATCCCGTTGTCTAACCCCTCAAATTTAGCTTCTAGCCGTTCCCCCATTTCTCCCATTTTGCCCCTCATTTCTCCCATTTTGCCCCCCATTTCTCCCCCCATTACCCCCAATTGCTCACTCTGAGCCCTCATTTGCTCACTCTGAGCATCCATCCGGTTCCCCATTTGTCCCATTCGCTCACCCTGAGCATCCATTTTTGCCATCATTTGAATCATAAAGACTCGCATGTACTCTGGCATCTCTGGCTCGGCTGCCGCGACCACGTGCGCAGCGCAATTTGATGCTGCTACGGTCACGGGCGCGGCAAAATTTGGTGCCGCTACAACCACGTGCGTGAGGCCGCCATTTTGTGCGTCTGATACTCCCTCAACCGCCTCCTCATTGCTCCCCTCCATTTGATCCTGGGTTACTCCTAACCCCTCCTCTAGCTCACCCACCGGCATCCGATCGCCTTGACCAGCCATGGCGCGATTTCAAAATTCGGGTTTTCCTTTACAACAACACAAATTTCCAGCACTTTGTAATTTTGAGCGCGTTAAGCGCGCTTCGGGCCTCGTATCCCACTCCCCGACACCAATTGTTGCGGACGCGGTTAAAGATGTTATTTTACCGAGCGGTTGGTATTACCGCGACCGAACAGTTATTCCCCGATTAGAACCCGATTCCACCCAAACGTTGGCCGGATCGCACCGCGGCTGCTCAATGAGGGAAAAGACTAAAACGACGAATGCAAAGAGGAAGACGAAGGCAAAGAAAGGTTTGGAAATACTACTAAATTTATTTACTATTTACACACATAAGCAAAAAGAAAGCAGTCACGTTTATTTACAGCACATAAGACGCAGGTGACACAATGAAAATACTAGCTTATCTACAGTCTTAATTAACCCAGGACAGAACAAACAAAAGACAGACTCACGCGGGGAATGATGACAGGAATCGCAGGAGGTGGATGGCTGGAGGTGAACGCTTGGTGGAGCCAACGCGGAGCTTGGTGGAGCTTTGGTGGAGGTGAACGCTTGGTGGAGGTGAATGCTTGGTGGAGCCAACGCGGAGCTTGGTGGAGCCTTGGTGGAGGTGAACGCTTGTTGGAGCCAACGCGGAGCTTGGTGGAGCCTTGGTGGAGGTGAACGCTTGGTGGAGCCAACGCGGCTGGTGGGGGGTTGGTGTGACGGGTTCTCTCTCCTTCCCTCACAAGCTTCAGGACTCTTTCTCTCTCTTTCTTAGTCCCACCCAATCCAACAACTTCCTCTCTTGCTTAGTCCAACTCAAGGCCTTTCTGTCTTCTGATCTCCTCCCTCCTCCACTCTCTCTGGGGGCCTCTGCCTCGGGTTATATAAGCCCCACCCTTGACCCTTTGCGAACCTCCCCAAAACGTTCTCTCTCCGCCCTCTAAAGCCAACCCCTCGTTCTGGGTTGGTCGGCAAGGGCTGGTTCACTCCTCCCCTCTATGACGAGGTGGGGACCCGCCTTTCTTCCCCAACCCTGCCTCGTGGTCAATGGCGGATGAAGGGAAAACCGCCCAAAATGCAGTTGGCAATTGACGAAAAGGGGGAATGGAGGTTTTGGGAATGGGAATGAAGGGAATCTATCTCTTTCACTTGGTGCAATGGAGTACTTCTATTAATGGGAGACACAGCCTTACCCTAAAACACAGAATAAGATATAACTATCGAACAGGGGTATTCTATGATTGGCTGACGTGTATGCTTGTGGACTAATTATGGGACGCCCTTTGACCTTTACACAGCTCCGGAGGCAGGGGGCGCAGAATAACAATAATAATAATAATAAAGCACACAATCAAAAAAAAATACAGTCCTCATATCCGCAACAATATATATATATATATATATATATATATATATATATATATATATATATATATATATATATACAGTATATATATATATATATATATATATATATATATATATATATATATATATATATATATATATGTGGCAGACACGAAAGCCCACTGGCGTGGTGACATCATTCTGCGCACCAAGTGGGCAGCGGCCACGCCCGAGAGAGAGGCGTGGCCTCAAGATATACACAGGGCGCGCAGCCCGGAGCAGCTCAGTGCTGCAGTTTGAGTACTTTCAATAAAGACTCTTTTATGAACCGCGTTGTCCGCTTGCTCCTTGCGTAAGCATTAGCGCGCGCAGCATCGCGCTTCATATGGTGACCTCGACGTTGGATCTGCCGTAGCGATCCTTCCGAACACGACGCCATTGCAATGGCAAACAACAACGCAATGTCGATTTTAAACTTCCCGAATTTTGGGAGGCCCAGGCCGATGTCTGGTTCGTCTAAACCGAAGCCCAATTTCAGCTTCGGCGCCTCACCGGCGCCGAAACGCGCTACTGCCACGTCGTCGCCTCCCTCGGGCCCGGCACGGCCGCTCGAGTTGTGTCCGTCCTTCACCACCCACCGGACGGTCACAAGTGCGAGGCACTCAAGCGGCTACTCCTAGCCACGTTCGGCCTCACGGACGACGCACGGGCCGACCGCCTCCTGGATCTCCCCGAGCTTGGCGACATGCGCCCGTCGGTCCGAATGGACCATATGCTGTCACTGTTGGGCGACGAAGCCCCCGGTTCTCTATTCCGGGCGCTTTTCCGTCGCCAACTTCCAGCGCAGATTCGCCTCGCGTTGGCCGGGACCGTGCTAACGGAACCCCGAGCATTGGCAGCCGAGGCGGACAGGTACTTCGCGGCTTCGGATACGCGGGCGAGAGTCGGTGCGGCCGTCACGGACCTCGAGGCTGATGCTGCTGAT